>NC_092818.1:90781712-91081712 GCF_023375885.2 Dermacentor andersoni
TTTCTCTATAGAAGTGTACGACATCCTTCCTAAATTAAATTTGTGCCCATGAAATGCAATCTATCGAGAAAAACTTAGAAGTAGAGTAAAATGTTAAAATTAAGATCCACTGTGTCCATAGTACAGTGATTTCTTTAACAGAAACCATATGGCTTCTGAATTACTTAGACTTGCAGCACAGTCTAAATAAATACATTTTCATGTGTACACTGTATGGGAACCATAGACAGACGCAAGGACTTTAGTACAATTTTTGAATACCTACTTTGAGCAGAGAATATATGTCGAATAACGCAATCTGGTATAAAGGTGTCTGAGATCGCTGGATAAGGTCACTCCATCCAATATTCTTGCTGGCGGCCTGCCATGCACATGGCGAGGAAATGAGTGTTGAGCAGTATTCAGATTGGCCTCGAATATAGAGTGTAATATGCTTACATTTGATGCTGAGGGCTATTAGCCTTTGGGTGACGGGATCAAGTTCCGGCCGCGGCGGCCACTTATATATCGACGGGGGCGAAATCGCAAAACAATCGTGTCCCGCGGGTTGGGTGCACGTTAAAGATCCCCTGGTGGTCAAACTTAATCCGGCGTGCCTCACAATCAAATCGTGGTTTTGGCCCTTAAAATTATAAATTGATTATTACCCTTTTATTGTGAAAGCTGATCTTTCCAATAAAAGCACACGCTCTGCGAGAGACACCATAGCGAGGGGTTCCGAATTAATCTTTACCAGCTTTGGGTTTCAACCACAGTACGCTAGTGGATATATATTTGTAAAGCACAATGCACCAACAGTTTCGGATTCGTTCACCCGGAATGCGGCCAGCGCTGCCGAAAGTTGAACCTGCAACCTTGGACTGAGCATTAGAACCACATGAGGCTCCCATATCCGCTGGGCCACCGTGGTGCGTATGCTTTTGATGAAATGAGCCGCAGGTGAAATAAGGAGGCCTCCACACCTGACGAGTGGTCTCAGACGCACCAACGTATTGCGAACAGGCCTCCCGCTTGCATATTCCAGTGAGTCGAGGACCACCTTTTAATACAGGCATAGAACACTTCATTCCAACCTTTCTGAGCTCTTCGTTCATAGCTCAGAAGGATGAGAGGCCATGCACATCACGTTTCAGTGTTCTAAAGACGTTTAATAAATTGCCACAATAGCGCTCGCTCCTTCAAAACATACACACTGAAAACAACACGCCTCATTCTGTTCGCACAGCGTTCCTGTTCCCCTTCGTTGCGCAATGTTGTCATAAACGCTAGCGTAGAGCACATTTATCGCATTCGTTAACACGCTCGTGTTCCAGTAACTGCAAAAAAAATTAACGACAGCGCTTCAAGGCATTCGCGTCTGAAATTTTCCTTGTCGGATGACTTCATAGAATAGATGAGGCCGATAGATGAAGTTGACTGTTCAAGTTTAGCTCAAAGTGCTGGTCTGGTTCATTTCGTGTGGTAGCGTGTGAGCAAGGAAGAGTTCTAAGCAGGTAAATTACCTGAGGCAATGAATCTGCTCAGCACTTCTATCACGTCTCAAAACTTTTTGTGTTGCTTTTATCTTCGTAGTCGCAGACGAAAAACGTGTCCTACCAATATTGCACACCAGGGAATACAACAACCCTTCCCTCAAGATCAACTTAAGAGCTGAAGACTTGATTAGAGAGGAATATTATGTGTTTCAAGGTCAGTCTTTTCGGTGGGACGAGAGTCTACATGAATGTTAGAATCGAAATAATATCGTTTGATTAAAGGTGAAATGAAGAAACTGACAGAGGTAGACATTTCTCCAACTGTAATTTAAAAGGGGAGAAAAAAATGTGGTACTATGCATATAAAGGAATTTTTACGCAAAATTTATTCCGTCTGTGAGTGCTGCTGTTCTCGAAGCTCTGCGCAATGCCATCGCATTTTTATTACAATTAACTATTGGTTGTGCAGCTTCCTCGACCAAACAGAGAAGCGAAATGTATTCTAAAGAACAAAAAAGAATTATCTGTGTAGATGACCAATTTTGGTATCCCTTACCTTGCACGGAAACGGAGTTTATTAAGAACAATAATGCACCATTCTGGTACTCAGCTTGCTCTATGGTATCGCAGAATTTAAGCATACTAGGTGGCCCATCGCTTGAATGACATAAAGTGCAGATATGAAGACTCTCTTTTAAGCCATAGCTACGTTTCAGCGATAAAGCTTTTGTGCACCAAATGCTGCACGTGTTTCAGCGATATTATATGATGAGAGCGAGAATATGGTCAGGGAAGCAGCGGCTTTCCTCAGCAGCGTTCCCTAACGCTGTTAAGGAAAGCAGTTGCTACCCTGTCGAAGACAAGTTCTTTTTTTTTTGTCGATACTTTTCTTAATGCGGCATTTCTTGCTCGACTTCTACTCATCATCTCAAGTTTACATCTTCCTGTGAGCTTCTGTTGATCAGTTCTGATCAACAAAGCGAAAATAAGCGGTATCAGCCATTATAATGTGAGAAAAACTGAAGAAGCTGTAAAAAATGGACGAAACCTGAAATCAGTGAGAAGGAAACTTGGCATAGGACAAACCAAGATGTATGCACTGAAAGATAAGCAGGGTAATATCATCAGAAATCTCGAAGGTATAATAAATGCAGCGGAAGATTTCTATACTGACCTTTACAGTACCCAGAGGACTCAGGAGAACTCTATCCGAAACAACAATGGGCAGTATACAGAAAGTCCTCCTATAACTAGAGATCACGTACGAAGGGCCTTGCAAAGCACGAAACGGGGAAAAGCGGCAGGAGAGGATGGAATAACCTTCGATGTATTCAAAGATGGAGGAGACATAATGCTTGGAAAACAGGCGGCTCTCTATACGAAGTGTCTATCGACTGCAAGGGTCCCAGAAACTGGAAGAATGCAAACATTATACTAATCCACAAAAAGGGCGACGTTAAAGAACTAAAAAATTATAGGCCCATTAGCTTACTCCCAGTATTATATAAAATATTTACCAAAATAATCGCCAATAGAATAAAGGCAACATTGGACTACAGTCAACCAAGAGAGCACGCTGGCTTCAGGAGAGGATACACTACAAAGGATCACATCCATGTCATTTATCATGTTATCGAGAAATCCGCAGAGTAGAATAAACCTCTCTACATGGCTTTCATAGATTACTAAGAAGCATTTGATTCAGTAGAAACACCAGCGGTCATAGAGGCCTTGCGTAATCAAGGAGTACAGACCGCTTACGTAAATAGCGTGGAAAATATCTACACAGATTCCAAAGCCACCTTAATTCTACACAAAAAATGTAGGATGATACCTATAAACAAAGGGGTCAGACAAGAAAACACAATCTCCCCAAGGCTATTCACTTCGTCCCTTCGTGCTTGGTAGAGCTATTCAAGCTATTACACTGGGAAAGTTTAGGAGTAAGGATCGACGGCGAATACCTCAGCAACCTTTGGTTTGCCGACGACATTGTCCTATTCAGCAACACTGCAGACGAGTTACAACAAATGATTGAGGACCTTAACAGGGAGAATGTAAGAGTGGGGCTGAATATTAACACGCACAAGACAAAGATAATGATAAATAACCTGGCAAGGTAACAAGAGTTCAAGAATGCAAGTCAGCCTCTAGAGTCTTCGGAGGAGTGCGCTTACCTAGGTCAACTAATCACAGGGAACCCTGACCATGAGAAGGAAATTCACAGAATAATAGAAATGGGTTAAAGCGCATACGGCAGACATCGTGAGCTCCTGACTTGGAGCTTACCGTTATCATTAAACAGGAAAGTATACAATCAGTGCATTTTAACGGTGCTGACAAATGAAGCAGGGACTTGGAGACTGACAAAGAAGCTTGAGAACAAGTTAAGCACCGCGCAAAGAGGGATGGAACGAAGAATGCTAGGCATAGCTTTAAGAGACATAAAGAGAGTGGTTTGGATCAGAAAGCCAACGGGTATAGATAATATTGTAATAAACATTAGCAGAAAAAAATTGCGCTGGGCAGGTCATGTAATGCGCAGATTAGATAAACGTTGGACCATTAGGGTGACAAAATGGGTACGAAGAGAAGGGAACCGCAGTATAGGACGGCTGAAAACTAGATGGTGCGACGAAATTGGGAAACTTGCGAGTGCTAGTTGGAATGGGTTGTTGCAGGAAAGGCGTAAATGGAGATCGCAGGGAGAGGCCTTGGTCCTGCAGTGGAGATAAATGGGCTGTTGACGATGATGATGATGATGATGATTATGATGATGATGTGAGTTTCTGTCAGGTTTGGTAAGATGATATGGAAATTTTGATTTCTCTGATGGTGTTGTCTGCACGACAAAGGCTCTTACCTTCAGTTTTATACAGCTGAAGGTATTAGTATATTTCTAAGCAAACCAACCTATTGTTTCGGTATAACAATCAAGTTTTAGTAGGCTATACTGCCCAGCTGCATATAATCTAGTTATCTAAGTGATAAGGAGATTATATGCAGTGTTAATGAGCGATAACATTTATTTGCATCAATGGAAAATAAAAAAATATTCGCTAAATTTGTGGCGCTGCAGCAGGGATAAAGTAAAATTTCTTTCATCTTTAAAACACTCTTGTTGATGCAATAGTTGTTTGTAAACGGGTATTCTCCCGCAGGGTTTAAAAACTTCAGTAAGTAGACCAATTTATAAGAAAGGTAGGAAGCTAGATAAACAACATTATAGATTATTTGCAATAATGAACATGTTAACGCATATAATGGGGAAATTTCCTTACACTTGCATGATATCGTTTTGCGATGAATCTGATATTATAAGACCTTCGCAATGCGGTTTTAGATGTAGTCTAAGTACAATTGGCCTACTTAAACAGTGTAACGCTTTTATAGGTAAAATAGTGATCACTTTTATATTGTGCTTGGGCTTTTCTTAGGTTTGACGACGGCCTTTGAAACCACAGAACACACCCTCATGATATGCAAAGTAGAAAGTATTGGTTTCCGAGGTCGTTATTCGAAATTCTTTTCCAATAATTTTTTTAACCGTTTGCATGTAGGCACGATAAAAATACATATAGTGATTTTACATCAATTAGATATGGTCTACCTCAATAGTCGTTTCTGGGACCTCTTTATTTAACTTTTACGTGACTGATATAGCCAACATAGAACTGAATGCTGCAATATTTCGATATGCTGATGACACTGCACTACTTACATCACACGAATTGTATTCAGAGGCCATAAAACTACTTCAAAAGGGCACAATACGTGTGGTTGATTAGTTAAATGGTCACCAAATATATTTAAACACAGAAAAAGCTACCTCGATATGGTTTAGAAATCCTCATAAGATTGTAACCTAGACCTTTTCATTCAACTAGACATTTCTCGGTGTTTAGGATGCATGGTTTTGCATGTCTACATCCCTTCTGTTAAGTACCTTGGGTTTCATTTTAACGACCGTAGTTTTTGGGATATTAAGATTGACTACCTAATGAAACTTTTACCAACGGTAGCAGCAGAGTTATACGCACTTAAATTTATTACCCTTCTGAAGTTCCGAATATTAGTTTCTAATGCTCTGGGCCAGTCTTTGTTCAGATATGGTATTTCTGTTTATGGTCCCGGCGCACAAACGAAAGTAGATCGAATGGATAAGCTATTAGATAGGGTATCTGCGAGCATACTGTATGGTACTGCTTATGGTTCTTCAGACAATAACGCAACAAATGATGTTGTAGGTGTTGAAACCTTTCCGGACCTGTCCTTGCACGTGATAGTTCCGTGCAATATTTTGTCTAATTGCCACAAAATTATACAGAGTAAAACTGAAACGCTAATAAAGTAATACCTTTATAAATTACCGCGTATATATGCTAACCGTGGTAAGAAATGTGGAGAATATTAAGTTCGTTTTTATTTTATTCAGTTGCTTAAAGAAATAATTGGACAACATTTACAAAAGAAAGCCAAACAACAAATTAAAGCATGGTTTCATTCTCGCTTTAATATTTGTTAGCCATTCTGCTTTTTTTTAATAAACTTTTGCTATCATTATTTCCACTTTTGTCTTGTAAACAATGAAAAGATTGTGGTCATTTTATGTATGTTTTTCTCATTTTTTTACCAGATTCCCGAAGAAATAACGGGACAGCTATCAAGCTGAAAATTAAAGCGATTGTTTTGTTTATTCGTTATCAACGCAATAAAATATTTATGTAGTGTTTTTTTCGAAGCTGATTGATTTGATATATGTGGTACTTCTGTCTTGTAAGCAGCGATCTAACACCTCCCGTCTGCCGTGACCCGCCCACAAGCGACTTGTGCTTATGCGGGTACGAGATGCGTGATATGTATTGAGCTGCTCAAATATATATATAGACTTCTCGATGAGTTAAGCAACGACAGTTCTTCATCAGAAAATGTTTCCTACCGTAATAGGTTTAGTGCTGTTAGAGACGACGTTTCATAAGCCGGACATGCACAATTCCCGCACTATCACCGCTTCTTTTTGTAAATTATTAGGTTTTTCTTCTGCAAATTCGGCGACCAGATTTTCATAAAAAATACCTTTAGCTTTGGAGCTTAAACAGTTGAAATGCCACCGGAAAAAAACGTTTCACGTTTCTGTGGGCTGGCGTAACTTCTAAAAGGTATTCAAGTTTCCATTTCTGAGGTTGCGTTAAATACACTGTAACTAGTTCCTACTGTCTCAATAAAACAGTAAATGATATGAAAATTGTCTGGCAGAACGGGTGTTTGCTTAATGGCCATTCACTTTGGAGATGTTAAGCGCCAGTCGACCGGACGGCGTTCTTCGTCCTGAGCACTTCAAATACCACTGGAGTCGGAACAATATTCAGTATTGGTAAGTGTTACGAAAAGAAGTTGTTACCAATACGCAATTACCAAAACGAGTCAGAGTGTTGTTTGTTGGGTTCCTCTAGTGCAACCTACCTGTATAACCAACACCTGCAAAGCCAATTTGCGTACAATTGAGAGCATTCAAGCCCAAGATCTAAGGGCATGCCTTGGATTACCAAGCGATGCGTGAACGGTTGAAACTATTGCCATTGCTCAAGATTATTCAATCATAACTCGCGTCGCCGTCGAGACAATGCGTGCGCATGTCAGGCACATTATCAGGACCCCTTGCCACCACCTCGCCGCACTCACCGTGGAAATGTCCCGCACTCCATTTAGCACAACTGTCAGGGCTTATCTTGCCTCGCTTACGTCGGGGTACACACCGGTGGCAAGGTCGGTGTTTCCTCCATGGTGCTTTCACCGTCCTGAAGTACACCTCAGAAGTCCAAGACTTCAAAAAAAGTCATATCTACCACCCCTTGCACTAAAGCAATTGAGTTTACTCCTGTTGTTCGAGAAATAGAGTAGCCACGTATTGATGTATACTGACGGATCGACCACATCGACCAGTTCTGGGGGTGCTGTGTTTATCCCGACAAGAGGAATAACACTGCGGTTCGAGACGTCACATGTCCACGGTTGCAGAATTCAAGGCTCTGCCCAGTGCGCTTCGATTGATTGACACAGACAGTCCTGGTACATTGGCCGTGTTTTCCGACTCGAAACCGGCTTTACATATAGCATGCCGTCAATTCTCAGACGTCGAGCTCACGAACAGCTAACGTACGAAATTGTCAAACTTCATCACGACGTAAAACAGAAAGGCCACGAGATTATTTTCCAGTGGCTACTTGGCCGTTGCGTGATCAGTGGAAATGATCAAGCAGACAAAGTTGCTCGAGAGTCACATCAAGAACAAGACAGTTTTCCCATTCCTAATTCCAGGACAGATGCTGCAAAGCAGCTTCATCACCTGGCACGAAAGCGCTCCTTAACAGAGTGTAACACCCCAAATATGAGACGCAACAGGTTGTACGAACTGAACCCTTCGCTCCAACTCCGACATCCCTCCGGACTTCACCGACTTGAGGCATAGCTTCTATACCGGTTGTTGTTCGGAGTGGCTTTCGCGAAGGCGTACACTACTGTGATTGGAATGACCGACAGTGCCGGTTGCAACGTCTGCGGTGTGAAAGAGAACATAGAACATTTATTGTGCCATTTTCATCAATTTCAGTCGGAAACACAAACATTATCTATCGCACTGGAACGACTGGACGATCGGCCGTTGTCAGTGCAGGTGCTCCTTGAAGGCCGTCCCCATCGCTCGTCGGTCCACCTCCCTCTCTCTACCTTATCTTTCTAGTCCCTCTTTTCCGTCCCCCAGAGTAGGGTAGCCAACCAGACGCATTTCTGGCTAACAACCCTGCCTTCTCTCTTTATTTCCTCCTCGTCCTTCTCCTCCTCCTCCTCCTCCTCCTCCTCCTCCTCCTCCTCCTGTGCATGTTGCATAAATACCGCTGTAGTCAAAGCCTATCAGGCAATTTTTTTAATTTACGAGTACGGTGCTTGATTAAAAAATAAGACAGCGCTGTCGTAAGGTATGTGTTTGGTACTACTTCTTTTCCTCTTAATATCTTATTGTCACGCCTCTGTACAGGGCTACGCAGACCCCGACAGCCCCAGCTGAGTTACCCGGCTTTCCTTCCTGTATAGCGCAGTATACGGCCTGGTATACCAAAGTTCAGCCATGTTCTTCACGTGGGACTGCATAGAAACCCCGAAATCAGAAGGGCAGTTACGTGCAGTTTATGCGCCTGCCGCTGAGAATATGTCCTGTAGCTGATACAGAGCGAAACACACCTGAAGCTTACTGCACGCCATAGCTGCCTAGCTATCGCCGTCACTGCCTTGCGCTTTGGGCGAAACTACGAGGTTCTTTTTCTGCATTCGTTTTCATTCTCCTGTCAAGCGTGAAATAGAATCGCGAGGCAAGCATGACCGCTCGCCGCTACTCTCATCTTTGCCGAATGTCTTTGACACCCCGCAAGAGCGCTAGCCTCTTCCATCTTGTTTCTTTTGCACGGACCGCTTCTCGCACGCGGAAGGTATGCTTATAGTGTTCCCATCATGGAGTTCCCCTTCTTCCTCTCTAACGTGCGCCTCTGCGACAAAATTACAACGGTGGCACCTAAGCGTGTGAATGTAACGTCACGCGAATAGGCACCGAAAAATAGAGCTAGGCTCGCGAAGCCACAAACCGAACATAGCCGTTTCAAATACGAACAGAAATAAAGTTAACGTGAACGGTGTAAGCGAAATGGGATGCCACATCCATTCTTTGTCCCTGTTCGGTGAGAAGATGGATGAAAACGGATCTTGCGGAATGAGCTATACTTTCGGCGCGCCCTGCCAGCGCAAAGGTAAAAAATCGGTGCGCGCACAAACGCGTTACCCCCCCCCCCCCTTACCCTCGCCTTCCGTGGGCAGCTGGGAAAGGAATACATCTTCGAGAAAAAAACAATAGAAGAACGAAGAACGGCATTCCAACTGAGAGTCTACCAAAATTGTGCCACACACATTTTATATATATATATATATATATATATATATATATATATATATATATATGAGCGAGAAAGGGGAGTGATACTAGATTGTTCGCCTTGCCGAGGTTTCCACTAATATCTTGTCCATTACCTACTTCGGGACAAGCGCCTATTGACTGAACAACGATTCATTCTTGACGGGCTAGTTCTTTGGGAGGCTTTGCTATTAAGGCTCTAATTAGGACCTCAGAACGCTAACTAAAGACGACCAAAACCTCTTTAGGGGGAAGGCTTAGTTGGCAATAACGGGGAACAATAATAACCGCTTATAATAATAGGAAGCATAAGATGGACTGCGGGAATAAAAAGGGACGCATTCTTAATGTTGCTCTTTATTGCATCGATATAAAGCTCACATGTTGCGAATATAAGCTAGCCAAACATCATTGTTAGTTGGCTGTACCAGACTTTAACAAAAGATATAGTAACTTAGAAACGACATATACAAACAGGCGCACGAAAGGTTTAGATGTCAGTTTTCATTTATTCCTATTTGTTTTATTCGGCACACCTGGGTGTCGCAATGTATATATGTACCGTCGAAAAACGACAACACTTGCATGAGGTTCATAACCGCAATGTAGAGGCTTTTCCAGATGACTGTGAAGCAAGGGTGAAATACCATTTTCTTTTTTTGGCTCGCAAGAAATGGCTGTAATGGTAGGGCTGTTGAAGCATCCCAGAGAAGGAAATAAAACTGTGATCGTGTTCTCTTTTTTTTTTTTTTTTTGCGTTCATATTGCGAAGAGCTGTTCAGCGTTTATTGAGCACTATATTCGGTGTTGTGAGGATCATGCTGGAAAGCCTGCCCCACTGGTCGAAATGCAGGTGGAATGCGGTCAGGTGTTGCGCGAGATGACGCAATGAAAGAAACGAAGGTCACGGATGATTTCAATGTCACGCATCACAAAAAAGCTAGCGCACTAAAATATCTCTAATACGGTGGCTTTATGTCACCCTCTCTCAAAATGTGAGCATGGCAAGAATGAATAATTGAACGATTTTGTTCGTACTTAAACAACGAAGCGTCGACAAGTCGTATTCTGCAGGGTATACTTCAGTTCTTGCCCAGAATGCAGTATAAGCTGTGCTCTACCACCTAGAGCAGGGTTGCACAACCGACGGTAAGAGGGCTGCGTGTCGTCCGCGAGTAGATTTCACTGAGGGCCAGGCCCGAGCTTACCCTTCCATGATGTTCTCGCGCTGTTATCCCAACAAGGCCACATCTTCGTTAAACGAGAATTTTGTCGCACCTAAATCCTAATTTTTATGCATGAAAAAAGCGTAGCAGAAGTGATAAGTTGTGCGTGGGGTGTTACAAAAATCATTTGTTTGATGAATAAGTATTATATGCATAATCATACGTTCTTATCAATGTGCAAGTTTACTGCGATGTCGCTGGTGCGTTGATGCATGTGCTTCATCGATATGCACTTGTTAGCAGCTTTCATCCAAGAACGACAGAGGCTATGGTTACTTGACACATTAGACGTAGGTAAGAATTTATAGACTTTTAGATGTTCTTCATAGGCACCTTTTCTTCTCCCTTTGTCTTTCTGGGACCCGAAAGCTCCGGCACTTTGTATGTATTGACTAATGACAAAGGCACATTATTAATAACATCAGCTCAGCATGGTGTGAAACGGACGGCGTGTTTAGCAGAACACATAGTTGCCCATACGAACCCTTGCGCATTTTGTGCCTTACCTACAGTGGCCGCAGAAGCGCGGCTACCACTGCTTTTCTTCGAGAATAGAATACGTCGGCATTGTACCGTCAACCAAACTTGCTAAGGCTATGAAATATTGAACATGAGTGTGCAATGGGAAATTCTTTACACTTAGCTAGCTGGCTCCTTATACAGTTCCTAACAGTGGGCGAGCACACTTATTTGTGGATAAAGTAGGCAAGAAAACATAAGATTGTGGTCCTGGCAGTGCCAGAATGCTGCTGTCGACGAAACCAATATTAGAGCCGAAGAAATTGATGAAGTTTGCTTTCTATTTTTTGTTGATGCTCCTTAGCTTTTCACTGAGACATTTCGCAGTTTGCCCTATACTTTTGTTACTGCGCGTAAGCGGAACACGATAAATCATGCACCGAGTTCACGGCGAAAGATGAGGCTGGTGCTTCTTAGCACTACCACAGCTATAGTTCCGACCTCATTATTAAGCCAACTAGCCCAAGATTTTGCGCTCCTGGGTAGAAAATCAAATCATTAAATGAGTTAGATGTCAGCACAGCGAAATACTGCCCTCCTTACTTCGTCCTTCACTAACTACAGATGTACGCATCAAATACGAAGGCAAGAAAGCAAAGATGTGATAAAAAACAGACGAACCAGCATGTGCGGCCTAAGTAAATGCAAACATTAATTTATTTCGTGGCGACTTCACCAAGTAGTCAAACCTTTATAACGAAATTTTCGTAGATGGCTTTGTTCACAGGTCTGCCCCTGTGGACAAGTCAGTGTGACATGCTATTGTTGTTGTTCTTTTTTCTTCTTCTTTTCCTTTGTTCGCCCTCTGTATACTTGTGGTTACTTTCTATCTTCTTTTTGTTGAAAAATTTATGCTTCCGTTCACGAGCCTCTGTCCCCAATTAGGACACGCAAGTTCATTAGCGAGAGCTCAGGGCTAGGGAAAATTGACTGTTGGTCCCCCACGTTCGATTCCACCCTCGTCCTCGCTCAAGCAGCTGAGCAAGAAGCCATTGTGAGTTCCCCGTATACCGCTGTCTCTTTGTGTTTGAGCAAGAAAGGAAGAGAGATCGCCTCTTGCGGTTTGCCGCGCTGATGCAGAGGACGCCGTGCGGCATTAGCGACCGGGTGAAAAAAGGCTACGCTTCTTGCTCCTGTGCCCACTAGTGGGAACTATTTAGCTTCTCATTCTCTCCCTCTTTCTTTTGCATTCATTTAGTTTTTTTTATTCGACTGTTCACTTGCTCCTGAGAGACTGATGGCGTCGAGTGCTTCGGGAAGCCATAGCGGTCATGAAAATTGACGATATGCAGGCTTAATAAAGCAGCTATCTATCCTTTATTTATTTCCTCGCGCTTTGCTTTCGCGGTGACGGCGACTTGAATTAAACAACCTCTCCCGTGAAAGCACGCTGCGCAATTAACGTCCCGTCGCCGCGTCGTTTTGTTGTTTGGAGCGTGCGGCATCGTGGTAAACTGTTATGATTGGTTGTCCTGCCTTCGTGTCGAACAATGCTGCACGCAAGGAGTGCAGGGCATGTCATTTGCTTTACGAAACGTGTGCGTGAAAACTATGAAGATTCTATGTGGCGGGTTCAAACACAATATAGTGTACATTGTGAACCGACTACCGGTGAAACGGTGATTACGTGCAGCTTTACTTGGCGTCTCATCATGGAGAACACAATTAGCCGCATAGCGAACTAGCCATGGATGTGGTTGATAATTGTGGAGGCTGTTCAACGCGGCGTCACTTTAATTCCAGCTGCAGAGTTCTACTTTAGTCTTTAGATTTGTCCTGTTGCAGTGTTCTACTTTGGTCTTTAGATTTGTCCTGTTGCTCTCCTTTCCTCTTTCCTTTTTCCTCCCCTCCTTCCTATCTTCCATTTCTGTGTTGCTGTCACCTCCCTTCAGAAGAGTAGGCAGGCGTTGTGCCCCTTCCGGTGGCACTTGCCAGCCTGTTCCTCGCTTTCCCTTTCCTGATACCTGTGTATATCTGTATATGTGTTCAAAACAAATAATAATAAATAATAATATGGCCAGTATTTAGATGAGGTTGTGACTATAAGCGATTCGGTTAGCAGTTAATTTTGTTTGATAGAAGACGCATGGCAACCCGGCAGACACGACATCTACCGAATCACATTTAACAGACGTTATTTTTTTTTAAATTCACCATATCTTTAAGCATTGCATGTGGCAGATAGCCGAATTCTAGCCCTTGAGCTAAATTGTATTTTGAAACGGCCATTACTACTGTAAAAATTGAAATGCTAATTTGAATAACTAACATAAATGCACTAGTTAGCTTATTAATTATTTAGTTTATAGCAAATGGTTCAAACTACGAATTGTAGTCCACAAGTTCACATGGCGTATCCACTTGGAAATAATTCTCTTGACATAACCTGCTTCAAAATGATAATTTTCCAATTGTACGGCGAAATATATTCGCATTCCAACTACTTTTGCGCCTCGGTGCATAAAAAACGTTTTCCTAAAAGATAAGTACAACAACAGTGCATTCTTACCGCAAGTTTGACACCGCATATCTGGAAACCGATGCCTACCTGAGAATTCGTTCCAAGTCGATGCGACTGAAGAGCTGCAATTCGTATATTGACATATGCACCATAAGGTAACTAAATAAATGGGTAATTAATATATTTGCACTTATTCAATTAATCAATCTGGTTTCTCGAGAAGGTAATGTACGCCTTATCGAGCAATTTATCTCATTTGTCAGAATCGTGCTATCTGCCACAGGCAATTTTTAAAGATTTCGAGCAACTAAAAAGAAAGAAAAATATACTCTAAATATAATGTATACATTATTATTTCTCTTGCATTGTTTCACATTGGCTATTTCACATTAAAAGTGAGCAACGAGAATGTCGTCGCGCATGCGGAATCGGGCTATAAGCTTTCAAGAGTGGAAGGGTCTCTGTAAGCCTATTTATTATGCAAGTGTGTTCATTGTTTTATGCCCGATATTGTGTAGACGGTAATTTATTCATCACTTGATACAAGATCGCATTTTATTTCGCAAAGTCACGAAATTGAGAACAGGCAGTTATTTAGCATTTGTTCAGAAAGTGCCGTCCTAAGGATCGGCCTGTCACTAGGGTTGTGCTGGGAAGTCATATTTTATGGCTGTGAATATTGCAAAGTATTGCCGAAGCCCGCAATGTGGACAAAAGTACATGAAAAGAAAAAAAAAAGAGTGTCATCTACCTGAAATGAAGCACAGAGCCACCAAAGAAAGCGATGCTGGTTTCCTCAGATAGGAAACCTTGCATTTTAAGGAAAATTGGTCCTGCACGGTCCCGGACCAGGACGCATTTTCAGTCAATATCTTGTTATCCCGTGGGGACACTGGATTATCAGTAGTGAAGTGCTTCGCCGCCAGCTGAGGTTTCTTGAGGGCACTAATTTATTCAGCAGGCGATGAAGACTAGCATTACTTGCTAAACGTCACCAATCACTTGTGCACGTGGTCCTGGGGTGACCGAGCTCGAACGGAAGCTTCCTCATTTAATTCAATCCATTCGCCTTGTTCATCTCCCTTTGCTGCATTAGTGTTGCGTGATCGACTCATTGTGCCTATAATAGTTTGTCATGTTCAGCCGTGTTCATCCTGAAAGGAGGTCCTCAGTTTAGCGGCATGCTTTTGTGCGGCGGAATCCGCCTATATATTATAGTACCCCTTCACATATTAGACTGCGTTTTATTCTGTTCACTGAGCCCCTATCATGTGCTTTTTTTTTATCAGAAATAACATATAACGCATGGATCAAACAAAAGCTGCTACATAACGGAGGTACATTCACCATAAAAAGAAAATGTTAAAAAAAACTAGATGCACTGATGAACGAAATATTATCACAGCCTCAAATTGATCTTTTAAATCTATAGTACTAAGAACAGTTCTTCTTGCAGCCAACAAACGGCGGTTAGCTGTACCCCATTTTGTTCCGTTTTACGCTAGTTCTCACGAGAATTGCGTCATATTGCGTCTTTTTTGAGGATCACGTGCAATAAACAACAGTGCTAAACAACAGGACGAGTGAAGGGACACAGGCAACAGCGCTGTTGTCTGTGTCCCTTCGCTCTTCCTGTTGTTTAGCGCTGTTTTTTATTGCTCGTAATCATGAACCAACCAGCCTAAATACGTACTCTTCCGCAGTTTTATTGGGGAACTATTTTTACTTGCTCGAATTAAGTGTTAAACTTTCTTTTCGCGACTGCAATTTCTTTGTGGAAGCTTGACAAGGAAAAAGCAAAATTTATTTTTTTTACAAATCAGCTCCTTTGCCACTGTATTGCGAACGTAAGACCGCCATTTTGGGTTCACCACAACGCTTTACTTTGAGGGGCACTTTTAGAGCATACATTGTCGTTCTTGAAAATTTGAAGGCGATCAAAACGCTAGTCCCAAAATTGAATTTCGAGCTTTTTATTATGCATTCTTTCCTAGAGCTCTTGATTTCTTGCTTACTTTTTCTTTTCATGTCTTTCAATGCAGCTGATCAGGACGACAAAAAAGAAAAACAGTCAAGGCGCTTGTCACCTGATTGGTTCATCTTGGAAAGTTGGACAGGAAAGCTACCGCTAAATTACGAAACATCAGAGGGACGCGGCTATTGCACTAGCGTTGTCACAATCAAAATCAGAAACCGGCGAATAGCATTACAGAGTCATCCGCTAAAGTGAAAGCTGAACAGGTAAAATACTGGCATCGCGTGGCTGTCGTTGATACGAACGACATTGCGGCCCGCACAGATAACCTGGCTTTAAGGTCGGCGCTTCTTTTGTTTGTGTCGAAATGAGAGCCTTGGCGCCTCGCAAGAGCTCCTTTCTTCTCAAATGATAGGATTGCCAGAAGATCCGAGCAAGACTGTTCTCCTCGACTGTGACAGGCGGCCCATGTCGAGGCGGTTCGTTTTATTATATTATCTTAGTGTGACTTTATTTTCTGTTGCAAACTCATCATCCTCATGGGCCTATCTTTAAGCCCACTGCTGAACGAAGGCCCCTCCCTACGATTTCCAATTACCGCTTTGTTGCGTCAGTTGATTACAACTTGCGCCTCCAAACTCACGACTGCAAATTGATGGAAGAGCCATGGCGTTTTGCTTTGTTCCCAAGATTCGGAGCCAATTAAACAAAATCTGCCGTCCTCGTCAGCTTTCCACTTAATTTCACTCGCCGACTCGCTTTTATTCCTTCACCGCGACGTCACCATTGTCTCGTATCTGCTCCTGAAGAGGGGCTTTCTTGCGATGTGTGTCTTAGCCGCGGTTGTAGCTGTGATTATGCTCATTAGAAGCGATCAAGTTTGAGTTTGTGCTCTTAGGAATAAGACTGGCTGTGCACCCTCTAAAGCGCGAATTTCTGTTCGCTTAAATCCTCGCTTTGGGCGCACTTCAAAAAATGTTTCCCGACAGGTTCACAGCTGTCATTGTCGGCCGACAGTGTCAGCGAGCGCACATCTGTTCTGGGTCATTAAACAGTACATTACAACATAAAACCGGCACATTTAATGTCGCCTAGACATTCAGCGTGTTTATGCGAGCGCTATGAGCCGCTAAACTGGCTGAAGCTCCGGGGAAATTATGTCGGCACTAGAAATGAACGTTAGCAGTGTGTTCAAAAGGGTTCAAAAGGGCTGGTTGGTTCATCTTTAGAACACAAAAGAGAAATGGCGCAACACAGGACCAAAGAATAAAGAGCACAGGACAGAGCACGGACTAGCAGCCAAATGCTTCATTTGCAGAAACAGCATATAAAGACATCTTTGAAGGTGACATAAAGAACAAAAAAAGTAGGATAAGCGTCAGCCACGGAGATAATCCAGTTCGTTTTTTTTTGACAGCGTGAGGGATGCAGGACTGGCGCACGCGTCGCCACTAGTGAATATGCAAAATGCCTCAAAGATTACCCGCGCGCGCTCTTCACTACATCTTCTAATTATTTCGCGCTTCTTAAAGATCGGGGTGCAACCACACGTGTTGCAGTGGGCAGCCAGATGACTGTACGGGTTTCCTTTTAGTGAAGCGCCATGCTCGCACAGGCGATCATAAATGCGCCTCCGCGTTTTTCTGATATAGCAACGTTTACAATCGAGCGCGATTTTATAGACGACCTTCGTTGTGCAGTCAGCGAAGCCATGAACCTGATTCTTATAGCAACTTTTATACGCGACAGTATCCACCCTGTTTACTATTTTGACCAACCCGCTCAGTTTATTAGGGGCATTGCACAAAACCCTCACTCCTGCCTTGGCCACAATTTTCGTTATCTTATGGGAAACGCCATGTGCATAAGGAATGATGGCAAGCCTAGATCTCGAAGGCGGTGACTGCATAGTTTGCTTTCCGGCGTTCTGTAACTATTTTACAAAGTCCGCAGCAACACTGCACAGCACGCTGGTCGGTTAGCCTGATGATGTTAGTCTGTTAACTTGTGCTGAAAAGCTCTGTTCAGCAGAGTGCTCGCACGACCACTTGAGAGCAGCTCGCAAACGTGCCTTAGTGAGGCCTCGTTTAACGTGTTTGGAGTGTGCAGACGAAAACGGGAGAAGCCCTTTCTTTGAGCGAGGCGAGGCTGAGCAAGCCCTGAGCAGCCACTTCAAAGACGCAAGTAGAGTCAAGCCAGCAAAGGTGAAGGCCAAAGCAGCCAAACTGTGCGAATCGCTAGGTCTGAACAAGCTGGCATCCTCTGTGAGGACGTCAAAGGGCGCAACTTTGACTGTGTTCTTCTCGCAAAAACACATAAGGTGGAAACCCTTTTTCCTGTGATTGCATCGGAACGGGGAACCTGGCAGCGACTCGTAGGTGTTTTCTTGCGAAATCCCGGGAAATTTTAACGTAGACGACCCTTTCCTCCTCCCGCAGCCACGTGAAGTGTCTATTTTCTTGCAAAGTGAGTGTTCATTCACTTGAGTGTTCACATTCACTTGTCATCACAATAAGCTTTTCACTCAAAAGCAGGGAGTGCGTATAGGTCCATGTTTGGCAGCTATACTTAGCGGAATTTGTTGGCACGCTATGACAGAGGCTTACTCGCTCGCCTACAGCTGACAAGCGCAAGAATATTCCGCTTTGCTGATTATTTCTTTAGTGTTTTATCGAGTGGACGCTTGTGACAAGAAGTTAACCTCCAAGACAATTATAGGCGCCTTCAGTGAGGTAATGAAGCATATTGAATTAACAACGGAAGAGCCCACCAATGACCGTTTAAAGTTTCTGGACAATGGAATAGTTTTTAAACCTCATCACGTACCAGCAAGGGATCCTTGAACGCTGTCGCGTTCCACTATTAAGCGAAGCTTAAGCGTCCTCTAATGTTTTTGTTGGGGCAACGGACGGTAGTCGGCTCCGACCATGGTCAGTTGCGCTTCGCTTCTTGAAAAGACAGAACGTTTGTCGAGTGAGTTTTCGAACAACACTTTGCGATGTGGCCAACGCTGCTTAAATCATCGATCCGTGACGTCAAAGAAGAGCGAAATTACCAATTTATCTAATTTGTCAATTTTCTCAATATTTCTCAATATTTCTCAATTACCGCTAAATCGTCACTGCTTTTTATTAAGCAAGGCTTCATAACATGGAGCGTAATGATAGGAACATGCTAACGTAAATAATAATGATTTCAACATTCTTTTACAATAATAGTGGTAACAGCTGTTAATGATTAGAAAGGAAATGGAGACGTGTTCAATTTGATTTCCTTTTGGCACTCACTATTCTATCTCTATTCAATTTGGTCTCAGAAAAGACTGTGATCGATCGAGTAACATCAAGCAAATTATAACGCTCATGTCTACATATATGAAAAGTATGGAACCACGGGCTCCTCAGCAGTCAAAAACGGAAATATTTTTGGCTTGAGCGTATTTAGAAACATAACACACAAGATTTATCTGCAAGAAAGAGAGGAAAGAAAGCCAGAGCATCAGGCTAGTCAGGTTGCACATGATTTGCTACCCTAAATTGCGGGAAGGGAAAAAATAGCACAGAAGAATGAATACGAAAAGAGATAAGAAGTAATCTGTACAAAAATTGTTCAATTGTCCGTACAGGTTACGCTTACGCCTTACTTAACAAAGTTTACTCTGAAGATTAATAATTATTTCAAAACTGATATTCTGTATCCTTGGGCGCTGTTTGCTATGAAGCGCTCTTGTTTCAGTTTATCACGTTTTTCTCGCAGTTGCTATAATGATGTGACCATACTGAAAACAAAATTTCCCATTTGATATTACCAGTATCGCTGAACAGAGACAACGAGCCTCTGACGGTCCACATTTTTTGAGGGACGCAAAATCAATCAGCGTTCTTAAAGTCTGTGTGGCATCACGACGTGCAAACAGTCTGTGTGGCATCATGACGTGCAAACACTCGTTAAAACGCCGCCCAATAAACCCTTCTAATCTGTATCTCTTGCCAAGATCACTTATCCCGCTGACGCAATAGGATTTCCTTCCTTGTCACTTGCAGAGCTGGATGAAAGTGGGTGTCCATTTCTTAGCCGCACTGATTCCAGATGAGTGGCGGCGGGCGCAATTAGCTGGCAAAAACGAGTCGGCTGCCAGTAATTGTCGCCGTTGATGCGCAACATCGACATCATGGACGCCTGGATAATTTCCCCTAATGACCCTCAAGTGACCGCGCGCACGATATGGAGCCAGCGAGAAGAAATCGCGAATAACTATTTATAGAACATTGGGGGACCGAGCTATTGTGCACTGTGCTCTTCACAATGCCATCCACACTGATTGACCGATAGCAGCGAACCTGCAAGTTTGATATTCCTGTCATTTCACGTTCAAAGGAGGCCAGCTTTCCTCTGTATCGCCCGGTACTTTCGCATTCCATAGTTATTCCTTGCATTTGGGCTGCCAGAAGAACCTTGCAGCCAAACTCTTGTCACCAATTTGGACTAAGTATATCTTATTCTTACCTGTCTACTGCCTGTGAACATCTGAAGCGGCTATTCTTGTAGTAACCTGATGGCCATTGAATGCCATAGCCGCAGTGGAACTTCCATGAGCCATAAAATGTGTCCTACTGCTCACTATGTGGACCTCGTATCTCCTAGCGCTAAACGCTTCTTTTCCCGGTATTTCAAGGGACGGCTGTTGCGCATTTATTGTTGTGCCGCAACTTGAAGCGGCATGTCAACCAGGATTGTCCTGAACTGCTGGTCTAATATGCAGGGCATTCCGCCATATCTATTGCGTTGACACTGCTGCTGCGGGAAATTGTCGTCGCGTTCACCAGGAAATGGGTAGAATTGTATAAACAGGCATATATCTGCAGTGCAGGTGCAGAAATTAAGTAGGTTGATTTTCCACCACAGCTATCGTCAAGGCAATTTCAATCTCGTACTGGACCGCCGATCGCTGCCACTGGTTTCGTCTACGCGGGACCAGGTAGCTTATGTAATCGATTTGATTGAGCTGTCTATGAAAAAAAAAACAATTTTTCGAAATGGGTTGCTGCTTCCAAGGATTCTTTTTTTCTTTTCAAACGTCGAGTCGGAGCGCTGTAACGTTTTCTCTTCGCATTTACGCTCAAGCGCATAGTCCTTCCCCTTTATCATTCCAACAGTTTTGGTCGCCAGTCATCAGTCAGTAATGCCCAACTGAGCGTCACCTCCAACCAGCATCTCATTGGAAGCTTCTACGCAGTTGCATACCCCAATGTTTCAAAACTGCCACCATTTGCATGATTTTAAAGCCCAAAACGAAGGGACGGTTCTCATGCTCTATTTCGCACATAACTTTTTTTTTCCATCACACGAGCTTACTTTAATATCAGACTGAATTTATCGTAGCAGAATGTTGAAGTTTTCTGAAGCGCTGAATATACTTTCATTTTAACGATTTCAAGGGGCCCAAGAATTACACGCTTCACATAAGAGAACACGGCGGGACAGAGCGCCAACTGCTTTATTCTTACGGAAGACACGTGCAGATGTTATCATATACCTTCAGACAACGGCTGCGCAACAAGCGCATTCAAGCATCAAGTACGATAAGACAAGTCCGTTTAACAAACTTTTTCTCTGGCCTATACGATGATATGGACGTTTCACTAACACCCGAGCTACCTTTCTTACTGATATAAAACGCTTCCGTAATTTCCCTAGCTTACGTACCATTACGTATGGCCAAAATTCGTGCGTCGCAAAAGCATGGCCAACAAGCGCTCGAGGGGCAGTTTATGGTACGCTCGTGTAAATTTGAGCCCTGTTCATTTTGTTCAGCGTTTCAATCGTGTTTCAATCAATCAAACAACCGCCGGAGAAAGGAATTTCATAAGCTATACACTCTGGCACATCTCAAGAACTGTCGCCCATGCTTGGTTCCGCAGCCTCTTTCCTTTTCTTTTTCCTTTCATTTTTCCTATCCAAGAGTAAAGGCCTCCGACCTTCTCGGGGGCTTCAAAGACGAGCGGAACACCATGCCCGCTCGGAACCTTCTTTAAATTGGGGGCAAACTTGTACACATAGCGCACGGTCACCAGCCTTGCCTTTTCTTGAGCGACCTCTGTCCCAGCTCTCGCAGCCCTTCTCCTCATATTTTGCAAGAGGCTTTCGGCAACCCCACATAGAAGCAAACCAGGAAACCCGGCTGAAGCCAGCCTTGCCAATTGGTTTTCAAAACTCGACTGCACCTTGTAAATACCAGATTTTCTGAGCGCGGATTCAAGGCAAGGTGAATCAATTGCTCTTTTTACTAGTTTTGAATTGGAGAAGTCGAAGAGCACAAGCCCTTTCATTACCCGCGGAGCATAAACCCAACAAAGTCGATCTTTTTTATGCTGTGTGTTGCTCTTTGAGCCTTAAAATCGTTTAAATGAATCGATACCAACGTACCCAACAAGAAGTTATCTTAGGCTGAATATACCGGTACAAAATTTTGAAAGATAGCATTTGCCTGCCGTGAATCTAAATGGCGCGCCGAAGAGCTGGTAAAATGTGAGCATTATTAAAAAAATACGAAAGTGTCCTCTGGAAGGATACAGCGAAAATTTGTCCAAAGTGCGTACTGCACGCAGTGGTCATCAAGCAAATTTTGTTTCATTCTCGATGTCAATACATTCCCTTTTCCTGCCCACCTAGTGGCAAGGAAAGCAGGCATAGAAAGGTTGCCAATGTTCAGTTTATTGAGCAACTTGTGCTTTTTCAATGAGGACATTGTGATGTAATTTGTTTTATCACTGAGTAATTCCCCCAAAAAATAAGACCAGCAGCCGGGGTAGTAAAGGTGGCAGTGCTTGGAAGTGTCTTTTGCCACTTGACTCAGTCGGCTTGTACGGCGAACGGCGTTCCTGGCGCGTTCCTTCCGCGTTCTTTAGCTTTCTCCCTGGCCATCGTTAGGGCGCGCGCACGCGATGTCGCCGTAGCTCTAACGACGCAGCTTCGCCACACACGCACTCATCTTCGCCACGGATACACCTATAACACCGGTAGCCTCCAGAATGCCGTTTGCGCTGCGCAGCAGCATAAGCCTCGCCTGCTTGCGAGCGCTGTCATTGCTTGGTGCTTCGAGCGGCATTCTGATTATAAAAAGTTGTACACACTTATGGCCTCGTCTTTGCAGATCTGCAACAAAGCCGTTCACGTGGTAGCGTAGCAATGGGACGGCAATGCTTATAACAGTTTATATATATGTATATATACATACAGACATATATATATATATATATATATATATATATATATATATATATATATATATATATATATATATATATATATATATATATCTACATTGCCATCATCATTACTGATCTTATGCCTCTTCGCGCATAAGCAGGCGTGTTTAACTTTTGGAATAAAAAGTGCTTGAAAGTTCAATCACAATTTTTTACATGAATTTAATTAAAGGGAAAGCGCAGTGAGCCTGGTGCGTATTCATGCGACAAACGCGTCCGACAAACGAAAATGTTACTTTTACTTCCTAATATTTCGGCCTTGGCACGGCCTTCATCAGAGTGTTCTATAAAGACAAGGTCTGCCGGGATCCGATAGTTGAACAGGAATATGTTAGTTGAGGACGCGTTTACGAAAAGACGCTTTATTTCCAACATTTTGGCTGGGCTCCAGCTCGACCCCGACCGAAACGTTGTAAATAAAGCTTGGTTTTTTGTCCGTCCGTCCTGAGAGAGAGAGAGAGAGAGAGAGAGAGAGAGAGGGAGGGAGATTTGTGAATTGAGGATGTACAGGACCTCCAGACCACCGTTAGTTGCAGTATATATATATATATAAATATATATATATTGCAACTAGCGGTGGTCTGGAGGTCCCTCAGCTGCACTTCGCTTCTCGAAGGGGCAGGCCGTGTGTCGAGAGAGATCGAGAACACCACTTTTCAATAGGATAACGCGTTTTAAGTGGTGCATGCGGATCCTCAAAGAGGTGCGACCTAATGCTTGTGCACTTGTCTCGCATTTACTACTAAAACGCCGCTGAATATTTAAGTTAGAGATGTTACTCTCTTTGTCGTATCGTCTTACGCAAGAACTGCCATGAGCAACTCTCTAATTACGTTCTTTGCAAAAGAAAACAGAGAAAGACGAGCTCGTGAGTTTCTGCAAACTTTTAGTCATGGTGCGTTCTCATTGTACATTTGTTCTCATATTCTCATAACACTCATTATTTTCTGTCACATTCGTTGTCATATTTCTATCAGTTAAGGCCACTAAAGGAAACTTGCCTACCATTTCCGCGATTGGAATATTAGCACTAACGCTATTCTTTAGTGGCCTTTTATTTTCGGAATGAGCGGCTGCATTTGCACTTATTGAAACCAAAACAGCATATGTAGCATTTTTTAGACCCGAATATTTCTTCCTATGCTGCTACTTTCCCTGATCGATCGAAAGAGAAACAATGTTTATAAGAGGAAATATATCGCACAACGTACATGCACATCTTAGAAGGGACAGAAGCATGGTTATTTCGTTATCACCGAGGCTACTGCGCAGGAGGGGCAGCAACCCACCTTAAACACAAGCTTGGCTGGTTGGCAAAACAATGTTGGATTTTCTTTGTCGATTGAATCACTGGCTGAATGACAAAATGAAAGATTGAGCAATGGATATGTCTGCCTAAATAGTGTTGAAGCTGCTGATGCTAGATCAATTTTATCAAATAGTAACTGCTTTGTCTAAGCGGGTCTGAGTGTTCTCTAACGTGCCTACTTAGCACGAGCACACGCTTGTTATTTTTTAATTCTGTGTCGGTGGGGCAACAATGGCCATAGAGTTTTCAATATAGATTCATTTTTAGTAGAGGACGTTCCTCCCGAAATCAGTAGTAGCATAATATATATATGAGCTAGAAGATATAAATAATTTACCTTTGCATGGCCAAGATGAAAAGAACTGTCCTGTATGTTACTTTGTTCTAGTCAAATATTGATCTAGATTTTCCATGTACAAATATTCGGATTGCGTAATAGAGAAGTGAAGTAGTCCCTTGATTACCAGTTCAACGCTTGTGTGTTCGGCTATTACCTTTTCTATTTGATGTTGCGTGCGGCAAACTAGCGATATTTAAGCAACTAGAGCCAACAACCTTCAACAAATATCATAGAAATGTAACTTTCCGTGCAAAGCTGCCGCAGATATTGCGCAACCTAGCCGCTCATTTTAGGGAAGCCCATCAGTACCACTTGAACAGCGTATATATTCGTACCTGCGACAATCGCGACAATAATAGGCATATATATTAGGCAGTGGTCTTGGCGAATACTGAATGGCTAGTATTTCTTCCACTAAAACCTAACCGTAGTAAAATGTGCTGAAAATTTCAAAAGCACTTGAACTGATTGCGGCGAGGGCAGCGGCGTAAACGACCAGCTTACGACGTGTAGGCTTCAGCGGCTATGGCACCAGCAATATATTGGTTATTTGGTTTTGTGCGGCGTCTATGCGCATATTTTTGCCTTTTCACCTGAGGCACAAAGACCACGAGAGGCTACCGCAGCGTGGGCACTCATATTTTCCTTAACTGAAGTAGGTGTAACATTTAGGGCACTCGCTTTCTTGCAGTATGTTGGCTCTGTTTCAGGCACTTTCAATTTACACGCTTACAGCGCCAGGCCTGGCACTAACAAATAACAACAATAAGAATGTAACGCTGATGCACTCCATCATGTGGATGCAACCTTCTAATTTATTACTGCTTGTGAGTGTTTTCAGTTACTAAATACGTAGCTCAAGACAAACAAGGAACAACGTACGAATCCCAAATGCTATAGGCGAGTCTTCGCGCTGTGATCTCAGTGTTAGCTGCCATGAAGCTTCTGTTAAATATACTGAAGTTCCAATTAAGATGCATGAATTTTGCGGAAGCATGAAGTTCGGGTACATCGTTGGAAATTTGTCGTTCCCTTTCTTTAGAGATAGTCACAAAACAAGCTCTCCCAGGAGCAATGAATTCAAACAAAATACAGAAACGTACTGCTTTGAAAATTTAGAAAAAAACATGCCGTAGAAGGCTCTACTTCACAGATGCTTCTGGTGTGGAGCGCTGATAATTTCTCTATGCGTCCTTTCGTGCATTCCATAAATTCAAGCTTACTAAAACTGTGAGCGTGTATATTCACTAATTAATTTTACTCTATTGGTTTGTTTCAATATTGCGCATTTCAGGCTGGGTAATATGACTGACGTTGCAGTGGAGAGGTCGATGACAACATCCACCATATACCACGGAAGAAATGCACATCTTGCAATCTTAAAGACGTTCTGAAAAGCACCGCTTCGCTGTTTATTTTCTGGGGGGGGGGGGGGGTTAAATTATTAAAGCATCTAGGCATTTTCATCATTTCCCAAAGCACACTATACCTTTATAAAATAACAAAGTCATCCTTCCTGGGCTTAGATCGAACGCTGGTCTGAAAAGGTTATCTGAGCAGCCATTGTCATCTTTCTCGGCCGCCTTTTGTATGTAGCGCGCTCCTGTTTCAAGGAGCACCTCGGCTGCACAGCTGAGGAACTTTTCTATGGCACAACGCTGCGGTAGCCCGTGGAATTTTTTGCACCAGTTACTGTTGCCATGCCCGACACAAACAGCTATGCTCAGCAGTTCCGTTTCCTGTTTGCACGCTTGCGTCCTTGAACTAGTAAGGTTGCATCCTAAAGTCATGCTTTTGTAAGCAAAGACATGTCTCCAGCAAGCCGCGTTTTCGCGCGGTGTAAAGGCATCCGACCATCTCTTACGCCGCCTTATGACGGCCCATTCAAGATACTCAAGTGCACAGAAAAAAACTGTTACCATCGACCTCAACGGACGTGAGGAAGTCGTGGCGGTACACAGGGTCAAACCAGCCCACCTAGCGACCTCGCCATCATTACCCGCTTTCAAATACTTTACAACCCCCGCAACAACGGATCTACCCGATTGCCTGGCATCAAAGGCTCTTTCTTGGGCACCGTTGCATCGCTTCTCTTCTCCTACAAGGGGAGGAGCCCTCTAGCAGCCATCGTCATCTTCCTCGGCCGCTATGTACATCCGGCGCGTATGCCGCGTGGCTCGTGTTGGGAGCTGCGAGGTTAGAAGAAGAAAAAAAAAGAGAGATTCTTTGGCTCCTGCCATGGGTCCGAACGTTTCTCAGATCTTTCGCTCGCTGATTCACGCATTGTTGTAGCGGTCTCTATAGTTATCACTGGCTCACTAATAAAAAAAAAAAACTAAATACATTATAGTACGCTTTCTCTATATAGCCTGGTTATATGGAAAGCCGAATGTATAATGCCACATCTGGACCTGCTGGTGACAGATGCTGCAGAGGCCACTGAAACACTTTGAAAGCGCTTGCTTTCTATACTCGAAAATCTGCCTGAAGTGCCCATCGCAAATAGGCAGGAAAAGGCGTTCTATTTGTCAGGAGACATTTGAGGCTTAGTGTTCTTTTTAATGCATGAGTTAACAACCGTGACTACGGTGGGAACCGTCTGCGACAAAGTTTTAAAGTTTGTAAATCACTCCAGCGGACGGGGTTCTGGAAACTTCGTCGGCTGGAAGCGAATGCAGGGGGCTAGAGACTTATGGCGTGAAATTACATGGACTGTTGAATTTTGGTAGAAGGACGTCGCCGAGTCCTGTTACAATATTCAGAATGCATGTGCACTAGAAACAAAATTTAAAGTGGAAGTTATCCCCGCAGCCAGTGCTTCAGGATGCGCCGGCTGGTTGAGTTTCATCGCTGTTTTGTAAGGGGTAATGAAAAGATAATTAATGGACGCCATGAGAAAATGGAGCTCGCGTTTCTATCGAAGGGAAAGTTTATTTGCATAAAGAACACATAAACGCGAAGTGTACATACCCTGACAGTATATTCGCTATTACGCAAATTAGCCTGCCAGCGCAGGTTTCGAAATGCTAGCTGTGAAGCTACTTCGCCTGCTAATCACCCCGAGAAGCAAAGTTTAAATACTGCATCATGATTAGCAGAGGCTGCGATGTTAATCATCCAAATACATTATCTTAGCAGGTAGCGCAGTTTCACATACAAAAGTGGTACTTAGTGGTTCCATCTGGCAAGTTCATATGTGTGGATACCAGCGGCGGCTCATATGGCACATGTTGCGTTATGGTATTTATCACTAATTGGCGCTCGGGAATTGCTCGCTTGTTTGAAAGTTCCGCCGAATATGTTTATTTTCCCGTCATGGCCTCTACGGTCAGGCAAAACGAAAAGAATATCTAGAGTCAAAAGCTTCCCGCAGAAGCTCCTCTGGGAGTTGTACAAGTATGTGCAGGCATTGTGCGACTTGCTCATCCCCACGCAGCCAGCGGTTATTATCAGTGTTATGAAACTTGATCTGACCACTACAAACGACAGCGATGGGGCGACACGAACTGGTGCGCACGGCAGCGCGAGGAGCATTGATGACTCAAGCTAAGTACTGAACGTGGCGGAGCCAGGTGCGCTGATGACGCTCCGATCATTATAGGCCGTCATCGCTCTGGAGAACCTTATCCATTCGCATGAAACCATTATGAACCGTGACCATCGTACGTATCTCAGGCGGTGGCTTTGTTGTGGCAACGCCGCGCGGGCCGCACCTCGAAAGCGATGTGCGATGCCGACAAACATTGCCGACTGCTGACAGCTTCACCCGCTCTTTTCTAGCCGCTTACTTAGCGTTGAAGAGAGACGCGTAGGCCCGTACCTTAAAAGCGATCTGCGATCAGCTGAGGGCTCCGTGAGCGCTGTGCTCTTGCCGCTTCGTTGGCGTTGAAGCGAGAGGCAGCAGGAAAGTGAATTCGCTCGCTGATTCGGGCGCTATACCGAAAGCGGTCGTCTTACGGGACGGACGGAGCGACTGTTTCCTCGTTGGGTAAGCATAGAAACGCTTACGCATTAAAACTTGTTTTATTATTGCATTAGCACTTGTGCAGAAGTGCGAGGCCAGATAGCACCGCGCTGCCGCCGTGGAGGCGTCATGGTATTGACGGTGCGTACGAGCCTAAAGGTAACGGGTTAGAACGCATCCGGTGAAAGACACAGATTGCGTTTTGCTGCAATAAAAGACAGTGCACTCGTGCGACCTCGCAGAATTGCGACACGATTTCGAGCTGAGATATTTCGTGTGATGAGTTGCAGTGAGAATTTCATTTCCCTGTAACTAAACCACACACGTTAAACCTTTGCCCGCATGCGACTCGAGCGCTCGAAACTATGCCCGCATGTACAACGCTTTCGAGAATTTGTTAAGAAAGTTTTCATAAGGGCCCTAGTTCATCCACACGTCTTATACGTCACGTGAATCTCGGAGAAAACATTCTCCCTGTTCTCATTAAATGTGACCTTGTTTACATCTATAGTTCTCCCAGGACAATATCTTAAACATTGTGCCGTTCGTAAAGGACACCTAGAACGTTCAGGAGCGCTTGCATATGTAATTTTGCAAAGGACTAACAAAGCGCACAGACTTAGATCTTGGCGTACGTATCCCCAGAACATAACCCTTATTGTCGCCAAATATAAACAACATGCTTGATTTAGTTTACAGAGTACAGTTGCGGAAAGTGCGGAAAACATTGTTTAACGCCTCAACACACTGATAAACAGAGATTTCAGCAATTATGCACAAGACTCCTAATTAGGCAAGAAACGGTAAAGTTGCGTCACATATAAGATATGAGATTTCGCCTTTTTAGATCGAATATATTCTTAATGTACCGTTGTCA
This sequence comes from Dermacentor andersoni, assembly GCF_023375885.2. Lineage (NCBI taxonomy): Eukaryota > Metazoa > Arthropoda > Arachnida > Ixodida > Ixodidae > Dermacentor > Dermacentor andersoni. The sequence goes on from NC_092818.1 coordinate 90,811,084, forward strand.
AACATAGAGTAATAGGGCCATACAACGCTTTATAGTTCTTGGTAAATGAATGTTGTATAAAGGCTCTATTTGAATCACGTGCATTTAACTTCGAATAGTATGATGATTGATAATGTTTTATTGCACAAATACATCTAGCCCAATGAGTGCCGTGGACTTGCATTTATTGTTGACCGGAGTTATATGAATTAAGAGTTCAGACTATTTCAAATAAGGCTGGACTGGCACGGGTGAAATAGGTTTTCTAAAAGAGGTGAATAGGGTCTATGTAGTCACCAAGAAGTTTGAAATAAACATCACATACTTTATTAAATGAGAAAAGATGGATAATGTATTACATCCGAATAAAATGACACAAAATAAAAACGAAGGTTTGGTATGAATGGACCGGGTCAGGCATCCGCATTTATTTACCCTTGCCTTGACAACTAATACAAGACTGCCAACGGCTACAAGAAATTCTGCTAACTAATGCCCCCACACGAAGGAAGCTTGGCATGCTAACCTGCCTCATCTAGTTCGCAGGAGTCAACGAAAAAACATCAAATAAATTTTCTATAACACATAAATATAGCGATAGGACGAGAGTTCAGCAATGATTGCAGCACTTCAAGTTACGCCAAAAAACGTTAAAGTTTCGTCACACATAACATGTAGCGTCGCCTCCTTTGTCACCAACTGTAAGCATTGTATAACGTAAAGCTATCTTGGGAGACTGGAAAACAGAGCGTAACTTTGCCACATAGCAGTTTCAAAGAGTTGATTAAGCAATCTTTTGTAAAAGGCCGTATTTTGTCAAGACGCAGTTAACTTCGCATGCTAATTTCTCATAATGTTCGCCTATTTTGGCAAAGTTTGATAATGGTGGCATATTTAGTTATCCGAGCGCAGTTAGCTAACCTTCGCGCCATTCCTAAAACACGCCTATTACAATTTGGATCAGTTGTAAATGCCGCAGTTAAACCATAGACTTCAAAATTCGCCCGCAATTTGCCCGTAATGGGATGTGTAGGCGAACCTCTTGTCAAGCCCCCTCTTTCCACGCCCTTTATAATATTATATGATGCTTAGGAAATATTGGTGCTTTTAATCTGCGCGGCGTACTTCTTTTCGCATAGAGATGCAAAAATAATAAAAGCCACAGATTTGAAAATTAAGAAAGCATGGTGACTCATTTAGTTCACGGATGATGCCAGGAAAACCAACTAGGAACATGTTATAACGCATGGAAATAGGTCAAAAACTAGGGTTCAGTAGTTGCTTGCAACGCTCCTAATTAGGGCAAGTAATGTTCATATTGTGGTCAATGTTACACTGAACATGATCCTCATTTACAAGGAACGTAAACTCGGTGAGATATACATTTTGTTTAGGACTTTGATGAAATATGGTGGATAGCGGCACAGTAACACTCACCAGTGCTTGAATAAGTGATTTTCTACAAATGGCGTGGTTAGGCTACACAGAATAAACATTTTTCCTAGGTCGTCTAGAATACGCTTCTTTCTTCAAAGAAATATAGAGAGCGTGCCAGGGATAGCGCACCGAGGGAACCGGGGAAAACTAACAACGTGCTTTGTGATATGCATAAAAATTTTGGAATAGAGTATCCAGTAATTCATTCCAAAGCACATATTTGCCTAAACACTTGAAACTTTCGGTACATGGCACCTATAGTTAGCCCTCAAATTTGATTTAATATGGAAGTCCTGCCGTCTTTGGTCCTTCTTGGACAGTTGAGAAATTTTGTAAAAGTTTCACAAAAGGCGTTTGCTCAGCAATTTTTACGTAGCCCCTAAATAACCACTATCATCAGCCTATTTTATGTCGACTGCAGGACGAAGGCCTCTCCCTGCGATTTCCTATTTCCCCCGTCCTGCGCCAATCGATTCCAACTAGCGCCCGCGAATTTCGTAATTACATCAGTCCACCTAGTCTGTTGTCGTCCTCGACTACGCTTCACTTCTCTTGGCACCCATTCTATAACACCAATGGTCCACCGGTTATCTAATCTATGCCTTACATGACCTGCCCAACTCGATTTCTTTAACCTGATGTCAATTAGAACATCGGTTATTCCCGTTTGCTCTCTCATCCACACCACTCTCTTCCTGTCTCTTAACGTTATGGCTAAGATTTTTCGTTTCATCGCTCAATGCGCGATCCTTAACTTGTTCTCGAGCTTCTTTGCCAACCTCCAAGTTTCTGCTGCATGCGTTTGCACCGGTAGAATTCATTGATTGCACTTTTCCTTTGAATGATAATGGCAAGCTTCCAGCCTGCACTTGACAATGTCTGCCGAATGTGCTCTAACCTGTTTTTATTCTTCTGTAAATTTTCTTCTCGTGATCAGGGTCCCCCTTTGAGTAATTGACCTAGGTAAACGTACTCCTTCACAGACTCTAGAGGCTGACTAGCGATCCTGAACTCTTGTTCCCTTGCCCGGCTATTGATCATTATCTTTGTCTTCTGCAAATAATTTTCAACCCCACTATTATACTCTCTCTGTTAAGGTCCTCAATCATTTGTTGCATCTCATACCCAGTGTTGCTCAACCGGACAATGTCATCTGCGAATCAAACGTTGCTGAGATATGTGCCTTCCCAGTTTATCAGCTTGAATACTTCTTCCAAGCATGCATTGGAAAGATTGTGTCTCCTTGCCTGATCCCTTTCTTTATAGGTATCTTCGTACTTTTCTTGTGGAGAATTGGCGTAGCTGGGGAATCTTTGTAGATATCTTCCAAGATATTTACGTAAGCGGTCTTTACTCCTTGATTACGTAATGCTTCTACGACTGCTGGTACCTCTACTGAATCGAATGCCTTTTTGTGATCTGTGAAATCCTTATATAGATGATGATTGTACTCTGCGGATTTCTCGATTCCCTGATTAATAACATGGTTGTGATCCATTGTAGAATATCCCTTCATGATGGCAGCCTGCTCCCTTGGTTGGCTAAAGTACAGTGCGGCGCTTATTCTATTGCAAATTATCTTTGTGATTTTTTTATGTAATACTGGGTGTAAGTCATGGGCCTATAAGGTTTAATTTTTTAACGTCTCCCTTTTTGTGGATTAGTATATTGTTTGCATTCTTCCAGCTTTCCGAGACCCTTGCAGACGATAGACACTTGCTATAGTGAGCCGGCAGTTTTGCAAGATTATGTCTGCTCCATCTTTCATTAAATCGACTGTTATTCCATCTTCTCCTGGCGTTTTTGCCGGTTCATGTCTTGCAAGGCCTTTCTGAGGTCATCGTTTGTTATGCGAGGAGTTTCTGTATCCTGTTCATTACTGCTTCGAATGGAGGTAATCCTGACTTATATGAGTACTCTACAGGTCTATATTGAACTCTTCCGCTGCTTTTACTATACCGTCGAGGTTCCAGATGATATTACCCTTTTTATCTTTCAGTACATACATCTTGGCTTGTCCTATGCCAAGTTTCTCACTGATCTCAGGCTGCGTCCAGTTTTTACTGCTTCTTCAGTCTTTCTCATGTTATAGTTTCGAAGATCACTTATTTTCTCCTTGTTGACTAGTTTTGACAGTCCCGCGAATTATATCTCATCTCTTCAGTTTAACATCTTCATTCTTTGTCGTTTCTTTATTAGGTCCTTTGTTACTTGGGAGAGCTTAGCTACTTGTCGCGTTAGTGCCTTACCTCCCACTTCAATTACTGCTTCTGAAGCCAGAATAGTTGCGGTTTCATTCAGTGCCTCTATATCATCTTCATCTTTGTGTTCTCAGGCTGCGTATTTGTTTGCAAGTGCCAGCCTGAATTAGACTGCTTTTATTCCTACTGCGTTCAGGTTGGCCTGTTTCTTCTTCACCAATTTTACTGTTTCTCTCATCAGTTTGAGATATATCCTAGCCCTCACTAACCTATGATCACTGCACTTTACCCTACCTAAGACTTCCACATCATCCTGCAGTATGCTGGGTTCAGCAGAAAGTACGAAACCAATATAATTTCTTGTTTCACCATTAGGGCTTTTCGAGGTCCACTTTTTCTTCCGACGCTTCCTGAAGAAGGTGTTCATTATTCGCAGCTTATTCCTTTCCCCGAATTCTACCAACATCTCTCTTCGAGTGTTCCTAGTATACACGCGGTAGTTGCCAACTGCTTGTTAATCAGCCTGCTTTTTCCACACTTTTGCATTGTAATCGCCCATGACTACAGTACACGAAGATTGCACTTTTCGCATCGATAATTAAATATCTTCATAAATCTGTTCTATTTCTGCATCATCGTGACTGGGGATTGGAGCATAGGTCTTTACTACCTTTATTCTATCTCCTATTCAGCTTTATTACTACTGCTACCCGTTCAATAATGCTGTACAATTCATCAGAATTGCCCTCTATATTCTTATGGATTAGGAATCCTACTCCGAACTGCTTCTTATCTGGTAGTCCTCAGTAGTAGATAACGTTGCCATTTGTCAGCACTGTATAAGCCTCACCAGTTTTCTAAACTCACTAAGGCCAATGATTTCCCAAATAATGCCTGATAGTTCCTCAAAGAGTCCTGCTAGGTTAGTTTCACACGAAAGTGTTCGGGGGAAATGTTGCAAGGGTCAGTTTCCATTGGCGGTCTGTCCGGGTCCAGAGGTTCTTAGCATCCATTACTGCGTTACAGGTCTGACCGCTGCCTTGGTCAAGTGCTCCGCAGCTGCTGGGGACTGAAGGCCATTGGTTAATCGAATGAGTCATTTGGTATGGAGTAGCCGAATACTGCACCATGGAGGCAATTCCTGTTCTGGCGAGGTAGTGTCTTGCCGAAGCTTAGTAAAGCCCCACTTGCTCTCGGCGTTTTTTCCAGTGTCAGGCGCCACTCCAAGCCTGGAGATGTAGTGTAATGGGGGAGGTGAATTCGAGCTTCCCACCTTCAAAAAAAAAAAAGTAGATGCGAGGATTCGAACCTTTGACTTTGAGAACCGGGAATCCAAGCTAGCTATGTGAGATAACACTGCGTGTTGTCAGCCCATCATATGTCGGAGAATTCCACCCCAGAGGATCCTACCTTCCTAAGAACATGCTTGAATTATCCGCGATATATGGGTTTTGCTGATCTCAAGAGTGGCACAACATAGTATTTCTCAGTGGTTTAACATTGTGGTTCCGGAGTCTCCCGCACGCATCCTGCCATGAATGCGGCTAGGTACACGATAGATTTCCGGCGAATTTGAACAGCACTTAAAATGGGCCTGTCAAAAAAAAAAAGAAAAAAGAGAAGAAAAAACTTTCAGCGCTCACCGGGAATTCACGAGCCGCGTTTGGACAGAGGTACACGAAACAGCTTACGGTCGCGTTTCCCGGCCTCTCGCATCGGAGAAGCCGTTCCGAACGAGACGGAACTGATACTGATGCTTCGCCGAAAGCTGAGATGTTGGGTGTGAGGAGGCTGCGTTGGCAGAAACTTTCGCTCAAAGGGCAAATCCTCAGAGTGGCTAGACAGGCCGCGAGAACAATATGGTTCTGAGCCACGCGTAATATAGGCAACCTTAGAATAGGCCTTGCTCTATGCTTGTACAGTGCTTATACGATGCCTCCTTTAAGCTACAGCGAACGCGTCCACGATCACTTATACATTGATTGCACATTTCTCACGGTAACGCTATTGACTTCCCTTCTGCCACCGCACTTGCAATACTTGCAATTTATCAGTTGCGAATACACGCTCGAGATCTATGGGAATACAAACGGACATACGCGAAAACGAATATAAGTGCAAATGTAGAAGAAATAAATGGACTGAAACTACGGCCGTTTTTGACATGATGAAAATCTGTATGTGAACTTTACAACTGCTGTTGCTACGTAGTTCTTTTTCTTTATTGTTTGAGGGATACTGCAAACCTGCTGATCACTTTTCTCTCTTCCTTTTATGCGACAATTTTTTTTTTTGGGGGGGGGGGGGCATTCTTACTTAAAAGTCAGCGCAAGGTATGTCAGTAGTGTCAGTCTAAGTGCATTTCATATATCCCGAATGCTTGGAAACATGTTGAATTATCCCTGATAGACATACGGGTTTTGCTGATCGCAAGAGCGGGCACAACAATATACTAAACGTTGTAAAATTTAGCTGCATATTGAGCCTAGAGAGAGAGAGAGAGAGAGAAAGGAAAGGGGAAAGGCAGGGAGGTTAACCAGAGAAAAGGTCCGGTTGGCTACCCTACGCTGGGGAGAGAGGGGAGGGGGAGGTAAAGTGGTAAAAAAGTAGAGATAAGGAAAGGAAGGAGAATAGACACACAATCACAGTCGGTCACTGTCACTGAATACTGTCATCGCACAGCACAGTGACACTTGAGGCACTGTCAACACCTGTTCAGGCTACAGCCGCCTGTCCAATTCTGTCGCCCTCAAGAACCGCAACAGTGCACTCGTCGCCCTCTGCTGCGAAGGCTTATGATGGCGGTATTTTAAAATAAGTTCCTCTGTGAGAGGTCTTTGGTCAAAGCGCGCTATCGCGGTTGCGAGTGATTGTCTCTGTAAATTATATCGAGGACAGTCACAAAGAAGGTGTTGAAAAGTCTCCTCGTCACCACAGTCCTCACACGAGGCGTCGTCGGCCCATCCAATTCGGTAAGCGAAGGACTTGGTGAAAGCCACCCCTAGCCATAGTCGACAAAGCAGGGTAGCTTCGCGACGGCAGAGTCCAGGTGGAATACAAAGGCGTAGAGAGGAGTCAAGATTGTGGAGTCGGTAGTCGTGAAAACTTCCAGCGTTCCACAAGGAGAACGTGATGTCACGGCTAGAATTTGCCACGTTTCCTTATGATATAAAGTTTAACAATCTAGTTCTTTCTGAAAACTGTGAAAACAGGCATATATCATCTATGATCCCTTATAGTGGTTGTAGCAGCTTGGCTGCAAAAAAAAAAAGAAAAGTGGGCAGTTTTGCAGCGACACTGACAGTGATATCGAAGTTTAGCGTTGCGCTTTTAGTGCTCGGACCATGTTCTCAGTATAGGCGGGTGGGGCATGTTGGCGCGGCGCAACACTCAAGGCGACTGCTTCTGGTTAGAAGGAACAGCGCCCAGGCAGCTAGCTACCAGGCGTCCTATAAAGCTCGCGTGATGAGTCCAAGCCGTGGCGTTATAGACGTCCTACCTTCATGTTGTATGAGGTGAGACTAATGCAAAACCCCGGGCGTTGTATTGTCATCATGTCGTTTCTATCACTCTGTTGTCGTTATTCTTTCGTTTTCATATAACAAAATCGTTGCAGCATTTGTATTACGTGGTCGCCACACCGTAATTGTTATACTCTCACCTTCAGTCCAACTTCTACATCCTACGATCATAATACCGCTGTGGTCATGCCGCTGTCATCATGCCACTTTCGTCATTGTACTGCCATCATGCAGTGGTCGATATAGTTTCATATGAAAGAAAATTGGACAACTTGTTAGCCGTTATGGACACAGAGAAAGAAACAACTTTACTGTATCCTTGATGGGGTGTAGGGGTGGCGAGGGTTTCAAGACTAAGCTCCAGGCCCCCTGTTTCTCAGACGGCAGCCAGTCGTTGCTTTCTGGCGACGTCTTCGGCCACCCGGACTGCCCAGAGCTGCTCTTCTGGGTCCAAGCTGAGCGTCAAATTCTCCCACTGCTCGGCCGTAGTCATGATGCGGGTAGTGTTAGTGCGGTTGGTGTTGGTGTGTGAGGCTTTGGGTCATGCCCAGATAATGTGATCGAGGTCAGGGTGGGCCTCGCACGCTTTGCAGAGGGGGGGATGCATCGGGTTAAATGCAGTTGTATAGCATGGGGTTTCGGAAAGTTCGTGTCTGAAGTATTCACCAAGTGGTGTATTGAGATTTATTGTGTTTTGTACGCAGGGGGTAGCTTAACCGTCTCTGCGGTAGTGAAGGAGGATTTCTCTGAACGTGACCATTCGGTCCCGCGCGTGAGTGCGATACAGAACAGAAGGCTCGTCAGGATAAGAAGACGCAGGAGAAGGATGATGCGCCCGGTGTGTGAGAGCTCTGGTGGCATCGTGGGCGGCTTCGTTTCCAGCCATACCCGAGTGACCAAGGGCCCAGGTGATCTGGACGCTGCATTGCCTTGAGAGAGGAATGCTGCAGAGTATCTTCTGTGCTTAGGGTGCTATCAGTCCTCTGTAATTGCGAATGGCTGTTTTGGAATCACTGATGATGTAGGGTGCATTGGTAGAGCCGTAGGCCAAAACGATGACCGTTACTTTTCCTCGTTGGATTTGAGTGGTGCGTAGTGATGCGGTAGCGGCGAGGCGGTAATGCGAGCCCGCGACTACGGTGATGGCCATGGCATTCTGGTTCCGCTGTGCAGACGTAGGCTACATCTGCGACTTGGTAGTAGTACTTGTGTAGTCGTTTAGCTGTGTCTGTACGTCGCTCCTGATTGTGTTCAAGGTACATATTGTGAGGCATAGGTGGGATGACTAGCTGAGCGCGAATATTCGGAGGGACGGGTACTTTTGGTATGAATTGGGAGTGGAGGTTAAGCCTAGGGTGCCTAGAATGTACCTGCCCGTGGTGGAATTGGTTAGTCGTTCGCATCTGCTAATATGCTGACCTTCAATAAGCTCGTCCATTGTGTTATGAACGCTGAGGGCGTCCAGTTTCTCGTTAGAGGTGGAAATAGGAAGATGTAGGGCTTCTTTATGGGCTTGTCTTGATCTTGCCATTGAGTCTTAGCTTGTTAGTTGCACGGAGGCTAAGATACGGGGTGACATAGGTGATCCTGCTCAAGGCGTAGGTAGCTACCAGGCGTATCAGGTTTTCTTTCATGCCGTGATGTCGATTTGCGATACGTGCAATGAGGCGTGTGCTTTGTTGTACATGAGTATCTAAATGATTGAGTATTTTTGTGTTTCTGCCGTTTTGTTGGATGCGTAAGCCAGGCATACGGATGCTAGGTACGGAAGGTATAAGTTGATGAAGCTCGTGGAGTTGTATCTCGGGGATGGCGGGTTGAGGGTCTGGAGGTCGGCGTCCCCACTTAGGCTGGTATAGCAGGAGGTCCGATTTCTGTAGGGAGGACTCCAGGCCGCACGGTTCTGGGTATGCAACAAGCTCGTTGATGGCTTGCTGCAGCGTGTCTTGGATGTTCCCGTCGCTGCTCCCAGTGACCCACCGGGTGATGTGGTCTGCGTAGACGTTATGCTTGAGGTTGGGAATGCTAGCTAATGCGGGCCGTAGTCCGAGTAAGGCCACGTTGAATAGAAAAGGGGACAGAACCGATCCTTACGGTGTGCTTTTGCTGCCGAAGTGAATAACTGGCGACTGCAACCCCCCTTGGTGATGGTGGCCGTGGGACTTGTAAGCAAATTCTTGACATAGTTATATGTTCGGTGTTCAACCTGGAGTTGTGCCGGTTGGGTCAATACGGCCTCATGCGTGACGTTATCGAAGGCTTTGGTTCGGTCTAACCCCAAGACGGCTCTGGTGTCCAGCCTGCAGCTTTAATCACCATCAGTAATTTGGTGCTTGAGCTGAATCGTGATATCTTGAGCAGAAAGCTTAGCGCGGCAGTGAAATATAGTATTGGGGAAGAGAGGACATTCATACAGAAAAGTGGCAAGTTTTCTCCGAAAGGTAAAGCACTGATGCCGATAGCAAGGTATTGAAAACTACGGATAAGAACCATAGTTTTCTAGCTTCTAGTAAATTGCGGTAGAATTTTTTTACTAACAGAACATGAATGCTTTCACATAGTCGAATGCCAGCAAAGTAGAATATTACTGTGAGGAAGACATAAAGCAATGCACACTCAAAGGGAGACACCAGGCAGTCTTATGAAGAACGGGGACACGTGCGCACAGACAAACAGGAAGACATCTCACTTGACGACCGCGAGCGTGATTCACAGCGGTTGCGTGATTAAGTGCCAGTAGCGGTAAGGTAACACGCTGAAGAGCCCGTTTCGTGCTGCCACTCGCTTACTCATTTCAACTGTGCCGCCTATTCACAAAAGCCAGTTTGCGCGATCTTCCAAAAGTGCGCGGCAAGACAGCGCGCATGACTCCACGAGTAATCTGGGCTTGCCCTGCACCCTCGTAGCCGCCGCGGATGGCATCCGCCATATCGCGCGTGGGCCGCGCCGGCAGCCATGGTCGGGCTAGATACGGAGATGCGCTCTCCTAGTCCAATCGTGGTTCAATGCTGGCACTGCGACATAACCTCAAACATCAGGAGCGCAAAAAAGCGACGCGTATCAGGCTGCATCTTACACCATTTTGTAGCGTTCCTAGTTAAAGGACACAATAGACGTAATGCACTGCTGTGGAACTGGCATCTGTTGTCTACTATTATTCTAACTTCATTCTCCTCTTCTTCTGTACGCAGGTTTCTGCGCTTCTTCGTCTTCTATTTGAAAGCTCAAACCACTTCACCCTTCCATGTTTCTTTTGCTAACCCTTCCTGGGGTAATGCTTGAAAACGTTTCCAATCGAAGCACATTCAGCTGAGCGACGTTCACCAATGTACCACACAGTCTTCAATATTCCTTTCTGAGTGGCTGTCTTTGTCACGTAGTAAGGACCATAAAATTTAGCTCTGGACTCTCTTACTCTTTTGCTAACTAGAACGACGTCGGTGTCTTGAATGTCTGGAGTATCTGAGCAATGTATCCTGTCAAAAAATTTTTCATTCGTTTACGGTACCTCTCCTCCTGCGATTTTTGTTTCCTCTCCTCGACGGTCTTGAGATTTTCTGACAGCCCCAGCTTCCGGACCGCCTGAAGAATGAGGGTTTCGCCTGAAGAAACAAACTGTGGGCTGCATCTCTAGCCACTGGTGTAGGAGCGATTGTGATGTCTTAGAGTTGCTTCTAAAGAGCATTTCCATCCATCAGGGAAATAATCATGCATCCTGATGTATTGTTACACATCTCTTATAGCACCATCTGCAAGGCCATTCGCCCCGGGATGGTATGGCGCACAGAATTTGATTGATACATTGTGGTCTCGAGCACATCTTGCTAGTTTTTCACTCTTGAACGCTGGACCGTTGTCGCATACGATCGCCCTGGTTGTCCTAAACATATTCCGTTCGAAGAGGGCGATGACACTATTCGCATTTTCTTTCCTGCCCATGCCGCGACCATCCTGGTGCATTCATCTATGGCCGGAAGAAAAGCTTGCGTTTTTCGGACGCCTTCTCGTTTCTTATTTAACTCAGCGAAATCTAGGTGTATAACTTCGAAAGACACGTTCGAGTGGCAAGGTATTATCATGGCGTCCGTAGGCTGCTTATATTTCACTTTGTTGACTTGACAAATGTGCCATGAACGAATGTATTGATGGACGTGTTCTTTCATGTGAGGCCATGTAAATCTCTTGACTAGCTTGTTTCATGTGCGCCAAAATCCGTCGTGTCCTCCAAATTTTTGGCTATCGTGGTACAAATAAAGTACCCTGGAAACCAGCGTGGCGGGACTTGGCGGAACCTTCCATAAAAATTCATTGTTCAGTGCCTTCCCTAAATTTCTCTTCATTGATTTCTTCCAATTGTTCTTTGCTGGCCTGTATCATCAGTCTAGACAATACATCTGCATTAGTCAAAAGGGGTCCAAGTCTGAGGGAGATTGTGAAATCGAACTGCTGCAAGTAGTCCATCACTCTGGCGATACATTTCCTAGGTTGGGTTATATTCAAGAGATGAGTGAAGGCCCGATGATCGGTGAACAAAGTACACTTCGCACCTGCTAGGTACTTACGGAAGTAATGAATTGGTTTAGGACTGCAAGAGCTTCCTTTTCAGTAGTGCTGCAGTTGACTTCAGATGGCTTGAGCATGTTGCTGTAGTAACCTGCTATGTGTTGCTTTTCTCGGCTGGATGCTTCTGGACATTTCTGGTACAAGACTGCACGTGTTCCATGGTGTGCGGCGTCGGTATTCAGTTCAAAGGGTAAAGTGAAATCTGGTATGCGTAGAATAGGGCCAGCAGAGATTCTGTGCACCAGCTCACGGTAGAATCTCTCACATTCATAATCCCACGCAAATGGAACTTCTTTCTGCATTAGGCGCGTGAGCCACCTTCTTTTTATGGAAAAGTCTTTTATGAAAAGTCTGAAATGTCCCGCTAATCCCCAAAACACACGCAATGAGTGGACGTCATATAGTTTTACCAGTTAGGATATCCTCTCTATGGACTCTTGTTTCGTGCTTTTGGTAGTCCCATCAAAGACTCTTCCAAGAAACACAAATGTTTTTTGAAAGAATGCACATCTCCTAAAATTAACCTTGAGGTGTGCCAAGCTCAAGGCATTTAATACCTGAGATAGGCGTTCCTGATGCTCGGCCTCTGTTTTGGAGATGACGATAATATCGTCTGTGTACACGTTACAAAAGATACCCAGGAAAGGCTTCAGGACTTCGTTCATAATCTTCTGGAACCATGCTGGCGAGTTTTTCCTGCTGAAAGGAAGCCGTTGATACTCGTACAGATCGAAGGGCGTGATAAAAGCAGTGTACATTTTTGTTTCTTCGGTTAGCTGGATCTGCCAGAAACATTTGTACAAGACAATACGTGAAAAATTTCAGCAACCACCTGTCTCATCTATAATCGTGTCTGTCTCCGGCATGGGAAAAGGTATAAGTTCTGTCTAGCGACTGAGGGCCCTGTAATCTTTGCACATTCATAAAGTTCCATGTTCCTTCGGCGCAATTTTTATCGGAGAGGCGAAGGGTGACCCCGAAGGTCGTATTGTATCGGCGTCTAGCATCTCGTGCAAATATTTTTTCAAGCATATCTTGCCCTCTCTTGACATGTTATAAGGTGATTTTGGGATGACGGTCTTGTCACTTAGTTCGAAAGGCACCTTGTGTGACTTCATCACTTGTGGATATTTTCCTATGCATACCAGTTAAGGGTAGGTCGTTGCAATATCCTCCGAACACTTAACAACTCGTAGGTTATTTTTTGTACCCTGCTGTGTCTCTTCCCTTGATAGTCATTCCACAAAAACCGCGTCATCCCAGTATGCGTTAATCTTTAGTTTCTTTGTATCTGGTCGCGATAGCAGAAAGTCGTACGTCACACCCTCTATCACCAGTAATTCACTCTCTATTTCATGACCTTGGAATTCGATGTTTACTAATGCCCACTGAATATGCATTGCCACTTCTCCATCGTAACCTTGCACCCGTAGTACTCTTCTACTATGCAGGTGACTTGCATCTACCAGCTTGACATTTATTATAGACACAGAAGCACCTCTGTCAACCAAAGCCATTATATATCTGTTTCCCACTTTGACAGGAATGTGAAGTAGGCTAGAGCAAGTTAAATAAACAGTCCCCGTGTTGGTCATGGGGTCGGACTTATCACTGTTGTTTATTAGTTTTTGTTTTGTCGTCGGGAACTCTTGAGCATCCAGAAGTAGGAGGACGGTCGTTGTTGACGTTATTCACAAGACCTCTGGGAGCGCGCTAACCCAAGTTCTCCGTGCTGCCTGCAAGGTGGCGCGGTTCTCGCTGATTACGGCTTGACCAATCCGTGTCAGTCCGTCTGATGCGACTGCTCGTGTTAGCGGTTATATTTTCTGCTGAAGTGGATGGGATGTCCTGAAGGCATTCCAGGAGCCCTTCCATAGTTTTAGGTGATCGTACTTGCACTTGCGTCAGGATTTCCGCGTGCAGTTCGTGCATTATTAGTGCTGCTACGGCAAAAAAAGGAAGCATAGGCTCGGCCAGCTTTAAAAGGCGGCGTTTTTCAAAGAAATACTCGACGAGGGAGCCTTGCTTGAATTTCAAATTGAGTGGGGCACCCCATCTTTACACTGGGTTGCTTCGGAATGTCAAGAATTTTTCCTTCCTCTGATTCCAAGAGTTGCCAACATTACGTGGCCAACAACATATTGCGGCCGGGCTGCTCATTTCCGTCGTACTTCTTGTATACGGGGGATATTACGGTGGCGATGGTGGCGAAATAAGCCTAGACTGTATGCAAATTGTGATTGCAATAAGAACCAATGAAATGTTGTTTGCGTAGAAGGCTATTTAGTATTGGAAGAACTATCAATTCTACATTGTCATTGACAGAAATATTTTCCTGCGTTACCTATAGCACAAAATGAATAGTATCAGACTTCTTCAAATAACAAAGATAAGAAAAGCGAAATCTAAAGGCTTTGTTGCTGTTGTCTCTTAGGCTTTGCAGTCATTTTGTATTCCGGTGTAGATGTATACAATGAGAAAATATGTCCTTCATTTCTAATTTTGTATTCTAAAGTTTAAAACTACTCCTTCAACTGCCGATTGTGAAGTATAGCAGTCTGCTCGCTAACGCAGTGTTGTTAGGGTTCGTGTGGAAAGTAGCGAAATAAATTTCTCTTCATTAGGTTATCACTGACACTCGTTTTTTTTAATTGGGTATGCATGGACGTCATCGAGGCTGTTGTATTGTGCTACAGCCAAGACTTTATAAACTACGCTTTATGTCGGTTCATTTATCTTCAGTAGCACAGCGTGAGCTGAGAAATACAAAAAACCGCGTACGTGACCTCACGCGAATACTCTCTAAAAGGCAGAGGTTCGCTCAGAAAGCCCAAAAAGCACTGAGCCCTTTTTAGCCGCGCACTGGTTCTGGCAGTATCCATTCATTCTAATGCGATGTCATTACTGCGGCGTCGACGAAACGGCAAACGGCCTCTAGAAAAGGGACCTGAGTAAATGCTCTTGAATGTTCTTGAGCTTACCGAGGACGGTGCCTCAGTGATTCATACTTTTTCTGCATAAGCTGCGTTGACGTTTTTCGCAAAGAAACGGTACTTAAAATCCTTTCCAGTGGTCCAAATCGCCTCTCGAGGAATTTGACCGAGTGGACCCTGCTTCAGACAAAAGAGCGATCTCGACAAAGCCTCCCAAAGCGGCTTAAGTTGCGTCCATGGAAGTGATGTTGAGATGTCGAGCAAATTCGCAGTTTCGTTCACTTTGCTGCAATGTTGGCGACGTTCTGACCCCGACGTGCTTTTATGTGTATCTCTACCTCTTATGTGTGTTTACTTTGTGTTTGATAGCAACAGTCAGCAAATCCTCTAGTCATATTTCTTTTGTTTCACTGACTAACGAGTGAGAGTGCAAATTGCCTCAAGTAATGCTGCGTTGTGTAGAGGTGCGCTCGTCTCTATGAAGCAACACGGCTTTTTCTGCTCGCAGCGTGCTATACTTAGCATCCTAAATTGTTTTCCTCTGGCTTCTTCTTAATTCTGATAAATGTTATAGATGTACCTGACCTTCTTAATACATGTTTTTCATCACCAAATCCCAATCTAAGCTTGAATGAAATTGAAATTGGTCTTGGAAATGTTCTTGGAATTGTATTACAATTCTCCTTCTGAAAGGACCCCAAGAACACTAGCTTAGATGATCCAGCGAGTAATGTTTTAGTGCTTGTCAATAAAATAGGATAATAGAATTTGTACATGGTGGTCTTTAAGAATTATTGTCGTAGTCACGTCAAGAACAAATACTTTTCAAGCTGCAGTGTGAAAAAATAATATCTGGAACATTGTTGTCGGAGCACATGTTACGAAAGGAAACAAGCAATGTCTAAAATTAAATCAAAATCTTTTTCTTAGTTGGGATAGTAATTGTCCAGATATAAGGTTATGTCACAGGCTTTTAGCTCAATGGGTATTGATGTCGTATTTTCTTTGCTTTGTCTCAAGGTAACACACATCATTAAACTATTCCTCTTAGCGCCCACAACTCTATAGCACGCCTTTGGCACGTTAGTTTACTTCGTCTGCAGCGATAAGTTGTAATATAGTAAGTACAGTATAAGTTGCCTCGCAAAGGGAGGACCTACACAGCCGACTTGTCTAGTTAGTTTACTTTGAAGTTACATATTACACTTGGTTTACTTTGAGATCAAATATTTGATTTCTATGCTTGTATACTCTCATCCTAGCCACGGCGATCCTTCTGGGATCATTAAATATTAGCGCGCTTTTCATGTCAAACCAAAAACAGGCCGCATCCATCTTTCACCTACTGTAACTTGCTACTATAACAACCCAAGTCATGTCGAATCCAAAGTCTTTCCAATCAATAAAATCACGCTCTCTTATTATGACTATACGCAGTACACAAAACTTTAACACCGCAAGATCTAGCGTTTTTAGGAACCTGCTCAATCTCTATGCTTACGAATGATGCATTAACTCTGCCCTTACGTCAAATAAAACAGTCCTTTTTTAGAGGCTCTCGTAAGATTGTTAATAAATATAGGATCATGGCTACATGAATGTGCAGTACATCAAGAGAAAGCTAAAGAAAGTATTGCATTCACTAGACGCTTCTATGCAACTGTTCCTTTTTTTTTGTTATGTTGAAGGAAGTGACGAAACAGTATTTTCTCTAATGCACGTTGACGTTGCATTCACCACAGCATACTTATAGTTGCTCGGAACGACCGACATAGCGCCGGATGCAATGCAAGTTGTGACGACGAAGCTGCAGAACACATTCTGTGCTACTCGCCATCATTATTTGAATGAACTGCGTTCAAAATTAAATGATGAATTTCCTCCAGAGGGTATGCCGCGTGGCAGCGTAAGCGAATAAAAAAAAAACGGTCAGTACATCAGCACACAGAAAACAAAATTCGTCTCTAAACAGCTGACAGCATCCTGGGCTGAGTATAAGGGTCTCCATCGTCCAAATTATAATCTCGTAATCCGACATCGTTCCGAGACTCGCCACTAGCAGCATCCAAATAAACATTTCAGGAGTCAGCGGATTCAGCAGACCGACGTCGTTCGCGCAATACTTAAGCCACTCTAATGAGGACAAGCCACCATTACGTCACTATCACTTGATGTACACCTAACTCCGAGTGCTCGGCAAAGATCACCTCCACGCGCAAAAGAAAAGGAAGAAAAAGTCAAAGAAAGAAAAGGGTAAACTAGTTCGAAAACGAAAGTTCTTAGAATGTGTACTACATATAGCAAAGCAAGTCCCTTCAGCATCGAAGACCTTCAAATTGGGCATCGAACTCCTGCGTCACGCACAACTTAACTCCAACGACCGTAATAAGAAAATAGCTATAGCAGCATGCACGCGGATGCATAACAGGGGCGTTTTTGGTGGATAACCACCCGTATGTCAAATTCAGTTTTCTAGTACACGCGTGATATTTCGAATGTGACTAATGCATTTATTGTAAGTGCCATCGGAGGATGCAACATTATACGTTCATTGTAAATTTTCGAATGTATGTTGCTTGGATGCATAGCTAGCCGTTTTCCGTGAACCTCTCGAAATGGTATGTGGAGCTCAAGTAACCTAGTGTACACTCTTACAAAAAATGTAGCAGTAGTTTTTACGTTTAAGGTAGTAACGGCTTGTCACATACGCTACTGCCCTCTTAGTAACTGCACTTAGTCATGACAAGGATACAAACTTACTATGCTTACTACCCTTGCCATTACCAACTGCAGTTACTAAAAGGGCAGCAACATATGTGACAAGCAGTCACTGCCGTAAAAGTAGCAGGTACTACTGCCTTTTTTTTTTGCTACCAACCCACTATTGTTCGGGTAGGTGCCCGGGGTCATATTCTGCTCCTCCTGTCATTCCGTTTCGTACCCCAAAGGCCCTGTACCACCATGCAGGAGGGAATAGGTGAATTTGTGATTACTACAGCTTCCGCACGCTTACCGCCTACATACTTGCTGTGGCCGCACACACCTCCAAGGTGATATTATGTCAGCCAGCATGATAGTGACGGGTTTGTACATGTATTTGCCTCAACTTTGTTCTTCAGGCTTCAAAGGGCTTTGTAAACTCATTTTGAGTAAAGTGCTGTTTTATAAATAATTAAATAAGAACCATCAAAATTGCCCGATGGCAGAATTCTAACACACGCCGCTTAGTGCAGAAACTCGATGTTGACACCAAAGCGCAGCCGGTCAGAAAATGAAAACCGCGACTCACTACTTCTTTCACTCAAGTCTGAGCTAAAAACAAAAATTACAGAAGCTAAACACTTTTATTTCAACGCAACACTGTCAACCTTCATAAAAGAAAAGCAACCGAAATTTTGGAAAACAATACTACCCTCTTCCCATGACTCTGTATTCTTCATTATCAACCATCAGCCTTGCTTTGATCCCGTAACCATTTCTGAAGCCTTTAATAGTTACTTTCACTCTGTCTTTCATTTTGATAAAGGTACATCCTCCTTTCACTCATAGCTCGGAACACCAGTTACCCATCCTCGAAGTAAGTCTGTTATTAAAAATTGACACAACTAAAAGTGCGGGACCAGACGCCATACCTAATATGTTCTTAAAGAGGAACTCGGAATTGAGTACCCGTTATCTTACAGTAATTTTCAATAAATCACTGGACACATCCTCCGTTCTCCAGGCTTGGAAAATAGCCCCTGTGATCCTTGTGTCTAAATCTTGCGGTAAAGAACAAATTAGTAATTAATGGCCGATCTCCCTAATTTCTACTTGCTGCAAGCTTCTTGAGCACATTATTGACAAGCACATTGTTCAGTATTTAACTTGTCGCAATCTACTGTCACACTGTCAGCACGGTTTTCAATCTGGTTTTTCCACTGTCACTCAGCTCATTGAATTTACTCACGACATAGCTTCCGCCTTAAATAACAGCAATCAAATTGATGCAATATTTATAGATTATTCCAAAGCATTTGACATGGTCTGCCATAATAAGTTTCTTCGTAAACTACGTATCATAGTTAACGGCAATAAGTTACTCGACTGGGTAACCGACTACTTATACTTAAGATCCCACTTCGTCACTTTCAACCATGCACAGTCATCGTCAGCCAGTGCAACTTCAGGTGTGCCCCAAGGATCGGTGTTGGGCCTCTATTATTTATAATTTTTATTGACGATGTACCAAATGTTTTAAATGACACCGCAGTGAAGTTACGCCTATATGCCGATGACTGCGTGCTTTATTGTAACGTTGCTAACGCCCATGATCAACAGGAACTAAACAACGTGGTTTCACTGTTCTGTGAATGGAGTAACGCATGGCAAATGAAAATTAATTTCACTAAAACAGTTGCAATGACCTTCGATAACAAAAAGAATCCGCTGCATTTCTCTTATAGTAATAATGGTAACTACTTGACCCATGTCAGCGTGTTCAGATATCTGGGTGTTATTTTTCATATAACTTAAGATGTAATGCTCACATTAATAACATTTCTGGGAAAGCACTTCGCAAACTTGGCTATCTCAAACGAACCTTACAAATGCCACGGAGGAATGTAAATTAACTACTTACAAATCACTAGTTCGACCGATCCTGGAGTACGCCTCAACTGTTTGGTCCCCTCATCACGCGCGCGACGTGGACGGTTTAGAATCAGTTCAATAAAAGCAATACGATTGATCTTTGGCCGGCACGGTGGCAACATTTCACGTTCTTCACATATGCACGCTTTAACTTTGCAAACATTATAACATAGGCGCACACGTGAACATATCATCATGCTGCACAAGATCGTTCACACGTCAACTGGCATTCAGGCACCCTTCTCAATTGTGCCCTCAAGCGCACGTGCAAGCCGACGGAACCACCCATTAAACATTGGTCCTTTCAAACCACATATAGATTGCCTTAAATTTTTCTTTTTCCCACTAACTGTTGAAATTTGGAATCGATTGGATGGCTCCCTTCGCGCATTGCCAATCGAAGAGTAAGTTGTTCAGTTGCCTAACAATTTGACCTGTTGATCTGTTTTTAATACTTCTGTGTTATCTATTTCTATGCGGCCCATGTTATTTGTTTTTACTAATGTATGTACCCACTCCTGCTATGTCTCCCCTACGAGACAGCAGTATTTGTAAATAAATAAAGAAAGAAATTACGCCACGGCCGCATGCATCGACAAAAGGTACAAAGCGCCCTTATGAATTTTTCGCGCACAAGCGAGCGCATTGAAACGCTTGGCAAATTTTGATTGTGCGCAGTTAGAATGCAGGCGAGAGATTGTGCGGGAGCGAACACGCGGAAAATGCAAGAAACCAGAGAACTGCATCTGTAAAAACAGGGAGAAGATTCTGAAGAGGACGCTTTGGCACGCAGGCGAACGTAACGGGGGGAAAATCACCGGAACAAGATTTCTTTCATTTGTTGAACACAAGGCTGGCGGTAAGAAAGAACTTACCGAGGAGATCGTCTTCGTGTGCGTGGTATTTTTTGCAGTTGCTTATCTCTTAATATACGGCAGCTTCACTTTCAAGGGCAGAGAATAGGCTATCAGTAATGATTACAAAGAATCGTAGGATATATATATATGCACGCGCTAGTTACGCTAGAAGCCGAGGGGAAGAAGTGGGCGCGGTATAGCTGCTGCTGAAACGAACAGGAAACGGCCCTTCGCTTGGAACTGACTGCTTGCCTTTTCCTCCGTGACATTATATATATATATATATATATATATATATATATATATATATATATATATATATATATGCCAGTTCCCCAGTGGGGAGTTTCTGCCCTGAATTAATGCTTAGGCACCTGGGTTGGTTCACTTTAAGAAAAAAGTTTTGGTTCTTACTTGATCAAGTGAATATCTTCTTCGTGAAGTTTCGCTAAAAAGCGATATTTCGTGATGTTTACAACTTGGGTAAACTAGGTGGTTACGACAGTTTTGTTTCATGTATTACATAGGTTGCCAGAGGTAAATAGCGGTTAAACAAATTTAATAACCGCTGGAGTTCCTAACACTTTACTAACTTTTTACTAAAAACGTAGTTCTGTATTCAGTGTTTTGCATGTAACAATTCGGTGAGATACGATGAAAATGCACTGGTTTACTTCTTAAAGCGCCGGGCGCCAGTTCGTGCGGCGAGCTTTGGCGTCGTTCCTCGGCGTAACCGAGCGATCGAGCACAGCGACAGATGAAAGCCACGGCGGAGCGCAGCGTGAGAAGAAAAGCGTAGTGCCGCGCAAGACTTGTGACGACCGCTACGAGATAGCGCCAGAGGAGCGTGCCATCATCAGTTTACCGATGGCATGCGGCGAGCGCGTCGCACGTTAGCATATGTGGAAACAAGGCGCTGCATGAGCGAAAGTCTGTCTGCGGCGGCGGCTGCTTTGAATCGCGCCCACGCGTCACCCACGCGCTGCATCTCGTACCCTCCCGATCAGCGAGGCATTCGCGTTACACTTCGCTCCGTTTGCAACGTGCCGCACGAGACAGATTGTCCGCGCCAGCCAATATATCGCGAAATGAAAACATGTATAGAGCTGCGATTAAATGTCGCAGTAGGAAGCATTGTAATCGTAGGCGAATTTTGGTAAGGGTGGCACGTTCTTATACCGGTCATTAGAGTTTAGGGAACGCTGCCACTGGTTTGTTTTATGAAACTGCACGACTACTTTCAGCGTGAGTCATCTAGGAAGCATGCTGCATCATTGTGCACTCGTCTTGCGGGCATCAGATCCGGAATGGAATTCCCAGAGCGAGATCCTTTTATTTCAGTGGCGCCGCTCTTTCTGGCAGCACTCTACGCCATATACGCAAATCTGAGCCATAACTCTGATTCAAATGTAACCGCTTATAACTGCTATTTCTTTAAATATCAACAACGTCGTGTCGTATTTCCTCCTAACCATGACTGCAGTTGACAGGTTGTTCCACACAAGAAAGAAGGTGGCGCCTCTCATTTTCAAAGCATATCGGCCGCAAGTTAAAAGTGCGCGATGTACAACAAACTGGAGATACTTTCTCTTTCCTATCACCTCACTCGTTGCTGCTTATGCACTACTGCGGCTCATTCACAAATCTATTTGGTGCACAGGCTACCCTAGCTGGCAGCCATTCGTAATGTAATGCTTCGGAATCAACAGCTAATCTTGGCATCACCTCTTTTACGTTGCAAACTTTATTATAGCGCATTACTGCATTACACTTAGGATTTGTTCGACTATATTTATTTCACACTGACATAAAAACAGGACGCAATGAATGAAGGCTTTCTAAATGAAAAGGTCAAGCGTCCACTGATTATGCTAGTGATCGCGTGAAAGCCTACGACCATGCGTCACTTCCGACTCTTAACGACCCTGTAGTGTGTGACAGCGAGGAAGATGCCGTTACGAAACGTTCCCTAAGTTCGCTGAGACCCTTCAATGTGGTCTGTATAATAATTTCTTATCAATAATTTTTCATCATTTGGTGCACTGGCCTCCCTGTTTTCTCTTACAGTCAACTTTAGCGGGCAAATTTTAGCGAACTTACCGAACACTATGCGGGGGTACATTACTAGAATATACGCGAAACAGGAGAGCTCAATGAGCCAAACAAAGATAGTCACTGTATCATACAAACCTTTTCTATGGAAAGCTCGTGTTTCCACTTTGCTTCCCACAAAGCCCATATGTTTATGTGGTGTATGAGCGGCTTAAGAAATCTGAAACCATCGAACCAAAAATAAGTGTTGTATGAATAATTTGCGTAATGTGTGGTTTAATGAACCTCAGGCCGCAGAATAAGTTTTTCACATCCTTATACTCTTTTTCTTGCCCCTGAGACCCAAACTCCGGGAAAATACATGCGGAAAATGTTTTGTGCACAGGGTATCATTAAATATCCGCTAACTATGGAAAATACCACCTGACTGCGCTCCCACCCGCATAAAAGCAGCACCCTCAAGCAGGCTCCCTCTGAGTTAGCTAGAACAAAATAAAGGAAATAAAGAAAAAAAAAAACATCGTTATCGAGCTACTGCCTTACCTGCCGCTCCTCGGCCGAAGTAACATGTCACGTTTGGTGTTATTTGGAAACAAGCTGTTATAGGTGTTGTCTTAGCCTATTTAAAGTGGACAGATGGCTCTTTTTTTTTGCCACAATACCTATCACCACACAAGCGTATTCACAACCTCAGTTTATATAAGGTGTATTTTCTTTCGTCCCAGTCACCATGTTTTTCTCTAATGAGCAGATGGTAAAAATGTTCCTGGCTTTGGCAGCTGCAAATGACAACAAGAGGAATGCCGCAACTATATATTAGTCATGGGAAGCGTGGCCGTAGACGAAACGCGTCGACTATCATCAGAAATGAAAAAAACTTGAGACAAACCGGCAGCTTCAAGAAACAGTGGCGGAGACTCCATATTTGAGTGCTAGCCTACGCACAGATGTTCTAGCACTTATGGCCTCAAACCCTCGTGCTAGCCTGCGGGATGTGGCCACCCAGGTACCAATTTCCAAGTCATCAGTTTGGACGATTCTAAACGGCGGCCTTTCACTCGTATCACCTCAACCAGCACCAATGCTTGGAAGATATGGGCCTATAGAATCGTCTAGAGCCGATGAGTTACCGAACTTTTCGAGCAACATCATGTGCATAGATAATGCCAATTTTCAGAGAAACACCCAGGTAAATTTTCATAACGTACGCAATTGTAGTGACTCCAATCGACGCTGGGTAAAGCGCAAGCGGCACCAGTAGCAGTGGTCGTTCAATGTGGGTAGGGGGGGGGGGGGCAGAATTTACGCCGGCGCTATAATCCGTCCCATCTTTTACAATCACACACTGACCGCACCGCATTACGTGGACGAAATACTTGAAGGAGTGGTGGATGAGTTTCGCAGTGAAGCCCCGCTGTCACGCCTTTAGCTTCTGTGGTATCAGCAAGACGCAGCACCAGCACACAGCATCAGCTGAGCACGAAACTGGCTGGATGTGACTTTTCATGTGCAGTAGCTTAGAAGACAGGGGCCTGTAAATTGGCCGGCTAGGTCACTTGACCTCTCTCCACTCGATTTCTTTCTTTGAGGTTACGTGAAAGGTCGTGCTTAGATGAACGAGACGGACATCAGATTAGCTCAAGACAATGATAACAGATGTCTGCCGTTGAATTCCTGGGCCGGTCATAAGAAAGCCACAGAAAATGTGATCAAGTGAACTCAGGACTGCGTAGCTACAGAAGGATACCTATTCAAAAACGTCCTCTAGGCAGCAGCAGGTGTTCAATGGTGCTTGCGAATTCGTAGATAATAAGGGCACACTGAAATATGAGGTATTTATTTCGTTGTTTTTTTTTTCGTTCAGAAGTCCCGATTGCCAATTCGGCTCATTTAGAAGTGGTTATCTAATTTCTTACCACATCGGTTTCGCCTTATCTCAACAAGTGGGTCGCTTCCCGGCCTTCTTAAATCGCTTTTATTTTACGCTATGGAACTGTTTTCACAGCACGTATACATTCTCATGAAAACCAAGACCATCACTTTAATTTGCCTTTGGTCCGAGGGCAACTTACGCTCCTATTACTGCACCAGACGTATCATGACCGCATACATATATATACCGACGGTTCGACCTCACCTACCAGCTCAACTGCCGCATTCGTCGTTCCAGCTAAGCAGATAACAGTTAGATTCAAATTGTAACGCACGACTACATCTACGTCGGCAGAACTTGCAGCTCCCCATGCCGCTATGACGTATGTCACCGAAGAGCCAACAGAGAAAAGGGTTGTATATTGTGATTCTAAGGCAGCTCTTCACAGTATCAATTCTGCATTACCCCGCAGAACTTACAAGCAGATCATATCTGACATCAGGGAAGTACACCATCATGCTCTGGAAAGAGGGCACGACATCATATTTCAGTGGATTCTTGCTCACTGTGGCATCGTCGGCAACAACCTAGCTGACGAGGCTGCCCAATCTGCCCACGAAGATAACGAGACGCGTCCAACACCTTTGGAGAGGTCGGACGCTGCCAGGGAATTTCGCCTACTTGCACGCAAAAAGTCACAAAATCTCTGGATTTCAAGTGCCTTCAATTGCCGATTACGTAAACTGGACCCCACGCTACGGCTACAACTGCCATCTAGCTTTTCCCGCGGCGAAACAGCCTTGCTGTGCCGTTTGTGGCTGGGAGTGGCGTTCACGAACGCATACTCCTATCGTTTTGGAATGGCCGAGAGCCCGATGTGCGACTCCTGTGGGTGCGAGGAAAGCATCGAGCACCTATTGTGTAGCTGCCCACGCTGCGATGCGCAATGCCTCACTCTGCGGGCGACTTTACACCGACTAGACTCAAGACCGTTCACTTAGCCAAAGATACTCGGACCGTGGCCACACCCGTCACTGGCACGAAAAGCGATTCGTGCACTAGTGCAATACTTGAAGCGCACCTGCTTAAGAGACCGTTTATAGTGTCCCTCTCACACGCATTCAGTGCTTACTCTCTCACTTTTTTCCTCTTTCTATTCCCCTTTCCCCCACACCCAGTGTAGGGTAGCAAACCGGGTACTCTTCTGGTTCACCTCCCTGCCTTTCCTGTCCTTGCTTTCTCTCCCTCTCTCTGGTCCGAAACAAGTTTCTGGCACGAAATATAGCTGCGCGCGCGCTCTGTCGATATGGTGCGAGCAAAGCCGGGATTTTGAAACATGCTATGCCTATTACATTGCTTTTTGCGTTCCGCGCTTCGGCTGCGTTATCAAACGGCTTTTGTTATCAATGTGATTAGTGAGCCTTGAGCTACAGATAATAAATGTGACGTAGAGAGGACGGAATAGGGGCAAAGCTGCGAAATCTGCAGTTCGTGCTCCTTCCATACCATAATCAAGGTGATGCGCTGCCTATTCGGGATTGCGACACGCAATGCGATTGCTTTCAATCAGCTCATTTGAGGGCGCTGCTTCATGATGCGCGCGGGAGCACAGTCGCATGGTATTTTTCATATTTCGTGAGGTTTGTTTGCCAGTCGGAAAAAGTTGCATGCAATTAGTACGTCGTTGAGAACACATCAGTTAGATGTCATCTGGGGGTGCCTGGGGGAGCCCACAAATGCCTCATTGACACTTCGATAATTAAGTCAGTACTTCTCGCATTAGATAATTAATTGGAATTGTCGAATTAATCTTCAGGAACTGGAGAATTACTGGCGGCTACTACCCTGTACGGGAAACAATATGCACTAGGTTTTCTTTGAGTAAGCAACTGCTCTTCTTTTAAGTCTTTGTGCATGATAGTATGGGCATCCTGTATAATTCATTCAGTAACCGAAATGAGGCCAAGCCGGATTCGCTCGAAATCAAAATCAACAGCAGTCATACGCAGGAGCACTTATACTAGGACTCAGAGAAAAAAAAGGCAGAGAGAGGCTGCAGTTTTGCCGGAAAAGCGAAGTGGTATTAGTGATAGCGAAGTATACGACAATTACGCGAAGGTAGAATACACCACCGAGAAACGCCAGATTCGATGTGGTGGGAGAAGACTCAGGCTCTAAAATGTAACTTCTTCTATGAGTTCTTGTAAATGTTCATGTAAGGCCGTCACTGAACAATTCGTCGAGGTCACACGAAGTTCCTTCAAGTACAAGAAATATATATATATATATATATATATATATATATGGGGTTTGAAAAGCTAATTGGGCCACAGCACTCGCCCCTCCCCCCCCCCCCCCCCTTACCGGAACAATGAAAACTTTCCGCCTACGCTTTGAACTATCGCTGTTTGAAAGCGAATTTATACATTGAAACTTTGCCGATGGCCTGATAAGTAAATAAAATTTTACCATTCTAAATTATGCAATTAACTTGTTTTCACTCCTTGCCAAGGGTATTAGCTTAGAAACAGTGCGAGTGTATTTGCTTCGATGACACTTGGATAAATTTATAGCTGGCGTCCAATTTGCGTGCATGCTACAATGAAATCCCATACTCAGCTTTTCCAACTAGGTTAAAGCAAATAAGCGCCTACGCAAGCAAGCTCGCACAGATAGGCAAACAAAAATGTGGCGGACAAGTTTCACTTGTGCCTAAGTAACACAAAAGCAAGGCGCAAGTAAGGGGCTTAAGCAACACTAAAACATATAATGCACATCACCCTCTCCCGTCCCACCTGCTACATGAAAAGCGAGAAGCTTTCCATAGCTAGAGCTTACTCAGATACTGAGAACGCGCTTACATATTACTAGTCTCTCAAAGAAACCTGAGCCAGGAACAACATCGTGGCACTCCGGCCTATTCATTTGCCCTTAGTTACACGGCTTGGCCTGGACCGAGCATCGAGGCCATCAAGGCTTTCCCAGTGAATGAAAGGTTAGCAGAGAGGACTAAAGTAACTTCCGTAAACACTGCTAATGAAGAATGTCTGCTCTGATAAGGTTGCCTCTCACGACAAGAACTGAAACGATAGTGCCCACGGGATCCCTTTATATGTACTTTTTATATGTTGCGTTTCCGGCGTCTTAGTTTGATTAGGCCAGGGATTCGCTAGGGGCATAAATTTTTATCGTTCGAGTATACTAGCCTCGGTTTCCTATAGCTTATGTACACAACTCTTCACTGTAGAATATAACGCTAGGCTAGTATTTCAAGACTATTTGCAGCCTCATTGGGACATGAACACCTGAGCAATAATTTATTACAACTGTAGGCGTGCATAATGCACCACGCGAGGCGCTTCCGTTATTTCTGCGACGTTACTTATTCGTTGAAGCTATGATTTGAAAACTATTTCGTATTACCTTAAAATCTTAGGGCATTGGTATTTCATTTTCGTCTTGTCATTATAGTAGCGTGGCAATCGTTACCTAAATGGTGTAGTCAGGCAGCAAGTCATTCAGCATCCGTGAACGAAGGAGGAAGGACGATCGCCAATTTATGAAAGGAAAACATTTTTTAGCGCACATAAGTATACTGTACCCCGAAAATATGCAGAAAACGTTAATTTTGCAGGTGCGATTTTGGTCTGAACAGCGGATTAAGACCTCGCTCTATTTTGCCCGTTTGGAGACGCTATAGCTGATAACTAATACAACGCGCAATGTTTTATGCAGAATTATAGGATGAAGAATTATGACACTAAAGGTCTTGCCAAATGGTCATTTGGGTAAATTTACACATTTCGCCCCTCACGATAGCCGGTCTGCACCATTGAGGAAGGAAACGAACGCAGGGAGCATGACTTCCAGCAGCTATCGTCGACAAGCGAACACCTTTTCTAGCCACCCCTTCTTCTCTGCGAATCCAATCAGCGCGTTGGCCTTTGGGAACTCGGTTCTCCAATGTTGACGGACCATCGAAGAAATAGTTCGGTTCTTGGTCAAATTTAGTGGCTACTGCTGTCGCAATCACAGGCATGCGGGAAGAAACAGTCGGTCTTGCAACTGCCATAGTCGCACGTGTCGCGATTAGGTTAAATTGTTCTGCCTTCAACTGTCGAGAAAGGCTGCCGCGGCTGGCGCAGCGCCATTGAATCTGGAAGGTACCGCTTGCGCTTACGGTTGTGGTAAGTGGAGCTGTCAGCGCTCTCGCCTCAAAGTTTGTGTAGAGCATCCGATCTTGGTCAATCTTTTCCATGGACTCTTTAAGCTTGGTCATGCCAGACGCAGCGTTCATTTAACTGCGACGCATACTTTCCTGATAACCTTCATGCCACTAGTTTTGCACCTAAGAAAAGGTGAGATGAAGCCACCGCAGCTGACGCAGCAAGAGTAAGAGGACTAGAAAATACCCCTTGCCTGCCATGTGGCGATGACCAACGTATTATTTATTTATTTTTTCCTCCTATGTGACGGTCCCTCCTAGTCTTTCTTTAATGCGTTTTGCATTCTTGGCCAACTTCAGGCGTTTTGAGGGCATCTGTCTGTCTGTCTGTCTGCCGCGGCTGGCGCAGCGCCATTGAATCTGGAAGGTACCGCTTGCGCTTACGGTTGTGGTAAGTGGAGCTGTCAGCGCTCTCGCCTCAAAGTTTGTGTAGAGCATCCGATCTTGGTCAATCTTTTCCATGGACTCTTTAAGCTTGGTCATGCCAGACGCAGCGTTCATTTAACTGCGACGCATACTTTCCTGATAATCTTCATGCCACTAGTTTTGCACCTAAGAAAAGGTGAGATGAAGCCACCGCAGCTGACCCAGCAAGAGTAAGAGGACTAGAAAATACCCCTTGCCTGTCATGTGGCGATGACCAACGTATTATTTATTTATTTTTTCCTCCTATGTGACGGTCCCTCCTAGTCTTTCTTTAATGCGTTTTGCATTCTTGGCCAACTTCAGGCGTTTTGAGGGCATCTGTCTGTCTGTCTGTCTGTCTGTCTGTCTGTCTGTCTGTCTGTCTGTCTGTCTGTCTGTCTGTCTGTCTGTCTGTCTGTCTGTCTGTCTGTCTGTCTGTCTGTCTGTCTGTCTGTCTGTCTGTCTAATCTAATCTAATCTAATCTAATCTTCTGACGCTGACCCAGTGAACAGAATTGGCCGCCATCTTAGGACGCTAGGTTGGTGCTCAGCATCGTCACGCTGTCGTGGTCGTTCCACCGTCGCCATTTCAGCTTCGTGTTCTGACTCTTGCAGTTCCGCCGTTGTCACACCTTTCACAAGTACACTGACGCAGTTTCCCAAGTATCCTTACAGCTTGGGCCACTAGGCATATGCTCATGGTCGTGATGTCGTCGTGGTCATTGAATCGTCTTCATGCTAGCTTTGTCATCAGACTCTAGTCATGCCGTCATCTTCACGCCATCATCTGCATATAGTCGTCATGCATTCATTGTCACCGTCGTCGTAATGCTGTCGCGGTCGTCTCGTTCTCCTCAGTCCAACTTTGCCATCTGGTTGTCATCGTGCCGTCGTCGTCATGTGATCATCGTCATGAGGCCTTCTTCATGCAGACATTGTCTCGCCATTGTCGTCATGCAATTGCCGTCATCATATTACCCCATACTTTTGTTATGCCAGCGTCGTCATTGCGTCATCATACAGTCTTAATCATGCATTTGTTGTCATATCGTCGTTATGATGCCGTTGCGGTTTTGTAATCGTCGTCATTCTAACTTCGACATCTGACTCTCATCAGGCCATTGTCGTCAAGGTGTCGTCTTACCATTGTCATCCCTTCAGTAATGTAATCCAGTGTCGTCGTGCCGTTCTTGGATAAACATTTTTGTCGCTATCTTCAATTATTCAGTGCGTGCCACTTTTGAATTAACCGCTTTGATGGCAACTTGGGTGACTATGGGTAAGGGACCCCTGGTATATGTGCCGTTCTTCAGTGACACTCCTATATGCCAACTTGGATCACTGGGTACGCGCCACTGGGTATGGGCCGCTCTGCAATGACAAAAAAAGTTATTAAGGATTCATCCGGTACTGCATGGAATCAAGGCCGCGCGCATACACAGGGATAATCTTTAATCACACACTGGCTTTGCAGTGGCGTCATTAGCTGGTACAGCGTCTTCATTGGTAAGCGCTATGATGTGTTTTGCAATTTTAATCGCATTGCCGTCAGCATTAATCGTGAAGTGGGTTCTGGTGGAATTCCTTCTAAAACCGAATCAACGTCTATCACGCTTAAAATGCTCTGAAGGCGTTAACGTACAACCCACCTTTAAGGTCTTTACACTGTTTTACTCTTTGGGAATCATGTGCTCAAAACTAGAAGTGCCAGTTCAAATCAAAGACTACAATTGCGAAATGAGAAAAGGGCTCCCTGAGTGGATAGTAATGTTTTCGACAGATCACACTCTGAAAAACACGGTTTAGGCTTCTGGAAGTTCAAAGAAGCATACTAAAAGAGTAGCGAAGATTAAAGCACCGCAGACTTTTTAATGTAACGCTTTTTACCTGTTTGTGCATGTATATCGAACGCTGAAGCGTCGATTTCTTTTTCTCGGGAAGACAACTGTTACCTTTCAGGAGATAGCTTTTCCTTTGCCGTCGCAATGCCTTGACAAAATTGGAAGCACAGAGCTCAAGTTTTTAGTTTTTACTCAATAACGCATAAGCAGCTGCCATTTCGAATCTACTTGCGACATCTGTTATCTCGCCGACGACGTCGTTGCGTCCCAGAGGTACAGCACCCAACGGTATGTGGCATGGCAATCTCATGGCAGATATTTTTTTTTTTTTTTTGTGAGGATCTGGTGCGTCCCGATGGCGGATGGTTTGTGTGCTCATTTGCACAAATCTAAACGCAGTATGAGGAGTATTAAGTTTCCTTCTGTTCTGTATTTGCCAGCCGGTTCTCGAAATATTTTTTTTTCAGATGGATGCTGCAGTAAATGCGAGATGATCAAACATCGAAACGGTGCAGCAATACTTTTTGATAGTATCGAAACTGATTGAGGTTCTTTTCTGCAGTGGCTGAGTAAGCAGAAGACGTGTAATGCCTGAATATGTTCATTGCAATGGAACCGCCGTTCGCCAAACTTTTGGCAGATGGTAAAAAGACAAGATGCTTTTATTTACTGGTATATGGATGCTTTGCCGTGCTGGGTTGCACTTTGGAAATTGGCACATTCCGCCAATTTGCCAAATTCGCCATCTTGTCAGCTCTGATTGGCTCTGATTTGCTGAATGTGCCGCAAGATGCAGTGAATTTGACAATGTAGCCGAATTTGACGATGTCCACAAACTCCACACCAGCTTTGGTAGTTTACCTGACGAAAGTTTTCTACTATATGTCTATGTTACTAGAAGAAATTGTTAGGTTGGCCGCCATCGAACTTGTGCACTGACTCGGCAATATTTTCTACACAATATTGCATATAGGAAAGGAGCGAGCGCTGTCACATACGCTTATGCTTGAGCGTAGCCGTGACGAAGCAAAAAGATTGATGTGCTCTAGAGCAGTGTAGGTGGATCTACGGACACGGGAGGAAAGGCCCCGGAGAAGAAGTCACACATCGAGCCACTGAAATTATGGTTAGGAGGCAGGAGCACAGAGAATGGAAGCACCAAGGAAAAAGCCGTACATTTAGTTTGGAGAACATGCACGTGAGAGAAAAGCGCCAATGCAAGGCATAAGAATTGGCCATTGTATTAGATAAACTACTGGCCATTATTCAGTATGATTCTAAGGAAGCGTATTTAGGTCATCTGATTGGGTTCAACACGTTTATTTTGTGTATAATTTAGGCTTTGACTCATGGACTTCGGCCAGAGTGGTGCTCTCGTACCCAGTGCAGCTGAAAACTGATAGTTCACTTGTTATGAGTATCACTTAATGAAATAAAGGAGCACGAAAATAAACCAACAACCTGATTTTTTGAAGGATAATGAACGTAGAATGATATTGACATTATTGGCTTCAAATACGCAAATCTTTCACGTTCCAGCAGAAATCAGCATCCACAATTATTGAACCCGTATATACTTTTTCATAAAGTGCTCGATAGGCACAAGCACCATATCTACGCTGTGACAAGCACTTGGCTTATCACTAAGTAGAGTGCAGTAAGCAAGCGGCGATGACGTACGAAGTAGCAAACATTTTCATTGCTGAGGGGAGGGGAACAATGACTTAGTTTCAAGATGAAGAAAACTTGAAAGACTCATTTCTGGCAACTATAATCATACGAAAACACAGTGAAGCCATCATTGTCCTTATTTTGTTTTATTTTATAGTTTTCACTAAGAGTGACCGAAGGCGGTGTATGTAGTGATAAACAGAAACAGAACCGCTCGCACATTATCACTAGGCACCTATAAGGTAGTGGAAAAGTACAAAGTAAACAATAATACCGAATTCAGACAGATATAAACAAGACCCGGAACAATGCATAACGTAGCGGAAGAGATTCAGAATGATTCTTAAAACTATGTCTAATAATTTATAGTATTGAAAGAAAAGAAAGGTGGGTTAGCTGAGTGGCCCGATTTTTATTAATCATATAAGAAGAAGCCAACAAACAAAGACACCAAGGCCAACACAGGGGAAATTAGTTGTAGTTACTAATAGAATTAAAGCAATGACAAATTAATGGAATTTAAAATAGATGAAAAAACAACTTGCTGCAGGTGGGAAACGATCCCACGTCTTCGCACACAGTTCTGAAAGTAACACGAAGAAACGCTACGCGACAGAGCTATCGTGGCGCCATTTCCCCATGCATTCTCTGGGGTATTTATGTGTTACTACTAGAATTAACCCTGGTAGTGTTAGGCAGCGCCACCGCTTACAAACGTTAGAAGGCGGATGTGGAACATCCTTTCTGCCACAGGCGTCACGAGTGCGTGATCTTTTTGGATGAATGCAACTGGTCTATAAACCCACGCTTGCTACCTAAGAGCCTCGTTATGCAAAGAACTAGGAGAAAACGGAATTAACCGAAGACTCAATTTTCATTTATCATATCATAAGAAGCCAACAAAGACACCAAGTACAAAACAAGGGAAATTAGTAGTGCTTACTAACTGAAATACAGGAATGATAAATTAATAGAATGGAAAGTGGATGAAAAAACTTGCCCCAGGTGGCGAACGATCCCACGTCTTCGCACACAGTTCTAAATGTAACACGAAGAAACGCTACGACCTTAGACTGATCAAATATTTTTCCAAAACTCAAGGAGCGATGCTAGTGAAGCACTCGGGAAATGTGTTTACATGAAACATAAATACGAATAGTTCTCCTAGAGCGTTAGGGGAATTATCTTTTTTCGTATCAATTGACGTGCGCGGTTAGAATATCGGAGCCACTGCCATAACTTGCTTTAAGAACATGAGGCATTGCATGCTATCGCATAGCACACAAATTTCCGATCACATGGCCTAACATAATTTTCTCCGTGATTTCACCAGCGTGTTCCTTCTATGATAGGTCTCTCAAACTGAGTGGACAGCATAACAAATATGTGACCTGCCATGGTGGCTTAACGGCTATATTGTTGGGCTGCTAAGCGCAAGGTCTAGGGGTCCAATCCTGGCCGCAACGGCCGCATTTTTGTGGGAGTGAAATGCAGAAACGCCCGTTTCTCGTGCTTTGAGGGCGCATTAAACATCCCCTGGTCGTCGAAATTAATCCGGAGTCGTTCACTACGGCGTTCCGCATAATAGAATCGTCGTTTTGCCACTTAAACGGCCATTTTTTTTAATCTGTATAGGGGAATCTAAGTATCGAGTCCTCTGGCACATGCTGTAGTTCAGCTTAGCGCCTCCAACCGCATTTAGCGTTTCAACACGACAACGTTGATTTTGCTAACTCAAAAGGCTGTTGACGCGAATTCATAGAGGCGTTAGGCAAAGAATATCCTTTTCCCATTCCCCCATTGATCCGCAATGCGCACCTGACACAAATTTTGAGGCGCAGAAAACAAGAAATACTAATATTATGCAGACCCAAAGCACATTGTTAATTCTATGAGAATTGGATCTTTCGCAAACCAGTTGATTATAGAGAGAGGGGAATAAAGGGAAAGCATGGGGAAGGGGTTAACCAGATCGCAATTTCCCATTTATTGAATGCCGTGACGCCAAATTCGATGCCAACAACTTGAGCTATTGTCATCCTTTGCAATGTGTAATTCCACGCAATACTTATGTTTGAGAAACGCACATGCCAAAACTTTAAATGTCATGCAGTGTTTCTTTTTCTGTTTGTTTGTTTACGAGCTACACCGTTCATAAACTGTGCCGAAGTGTTCAGCAGACGATACACATTGGGAGACGCCCATGCAGCGATGTCACGAGAACGAAGGTGGTGCTTGAAGTTTGCCGAAAGAAGAACAGTGAGGAGTTGTGCACGCACAAAGAAACGCTACGTGAATGAGGATAGTTAAAATAAATATACTTTAGACCTCCTTGGATGCGAAATGCCGACGCTGTGATCTGATGTATGAATATAGTGCGTCTTGGGGCACGTGCTCTGGCGCCGGGGACACTGTCAGGGTTGTTATGTTAATTTCGGCATCTGTCTCTCGCTCTTTACACATTTCAGTGCGAATATATATATATCAAAACGTTTATTTAAAGGGAAAAAAATGCAGAAAGCGAGTGGGTGGAGCCCCTAGTCCAGGGCCCCACTGGCTTGAGCGGTCCGCCGTGCTTGGTCGAGGAGCGCTAGTTGCATCTCCCGATCCTCGCTGGCGAGCATTCGTGATTAAGCATTCGTGATTAAGAGTTCATTTATCAATCAATCAATCAATCTTTATTTGCGTATACCGGTTTCTAACGCCAGCGCTTGTCCCAGAGCACTGATACGCGAGCGTGACAAACTTTTATGCAACTCTGTGGAACAACCCAAAACTATTTTTCCAATTGACGAAACCTTATGCAATATTTCTGGGAAATTACCTAACGTGTCAGCGTAACAGCACAGGCCTGTGGGCCACATCTCACCTAACAAAACAGATACGATACGCAGTCGTTCCCGCAGATGCTATGATTTTGATCAGCGGCCGATTTTGAGGTGGCCGCTAAGGCGATTGCTGGTGTGTCATCATCACGGCATACTTACAATTGACCACGTCGACTTTATTCCCGGTGTCAGTGCTATCAGCACCACAGGGTTCAGAGAACGCACCATTGAACACTACTCAAGAGAAAGGTACGGTGTGCACTACCGATGTGAAACTGGTCTACTGATGTTATCTGATCTGAACTGATCTACAACTTTAAAGGGAAGCTGAAGAGCTTTCAAGAAAAAGTGAGTGAAGAGCTGTACGTAATGGTTTTTAACCCTCTAAATTCGAATTTTGCATTGAAATTGAGCGAAAAAAAGGGCAAACAGATTTTATTTCGACGAAAAGTGCAGCAGCAGACTCGTGGAAGCTCGCGCCTCGTTTCCGCCTGTGATTGGTTGGGCGCCTTGTGACGCCAACAATGGTGTTGACTGACGTCACAAGGCGTCAACCTATACAACCTAAAAGACCCTATAGAATTCAGTGACCACTTCGAAAGAGTCTTTTATCAACGGCGTGTGAAATGCACGTGAGTGATATGTGTCTCAGTAGTGCTTCGCTTTCCATTAAGCAATACTAACGACTCATCAAAAAACAACTCTTCTCATAATTTACAACAATTATTAGGAATGGAAACACCGTCACTTGTACGCAGAGGTCATAAATACATAGAGTATGTCCCACTTAACTATCATGCACTGAATTTAAGAAAGCAATGGCGTTATTTGAAGAAAACATACTGCATAATGTTTCGGTACAGTAGAGTAGCTGCCAGCGATTTTTTATTGTTGAGATTTATTTAGGTAATTGTAATTAATTTTCTAACTCAAGACGTAATATTTTCATTATCAAAGTGTCAGTGAGGCAGGTATAGGGACAGCCAAGGGACATCTAATTGCGGTATTTTCAGCGAAGTACTAATTACGCACTAACTTTTTCCGACGAGAAATAAACCCGCGAATCATGAAAAATACTACGTGATTGCGCTCCCACCCGCATCAAAAGCAGCATCCACGAACAGGCTCCCTCTGAGTTAGCCTGAACGAAATAAAGGAAATAAAGAAAAATCATCGTGTTCGAGCTATTGCCTTACCTGCCGCTCTCGGTTCAAGTAACACGTCGCGTTTGATGTTGGTTGGAAAGAAGCTGTGATAGCTGTTGTCGTAGCGTATCTAAAATGGACAGATGGTTCTTTTTTGCCACAAAACCTATCATCACAAAAGCGAATTCACAATATCAGTCAAAAAGGTTAAAGGTGTGTTTTGTTTCGTCCCAGTCACCATCTCTTTCTCTAATGAGCAGAAGGCAAAAATGATCCTTGCCTTGAGAGCTGCAAATGCTAACAAGAGGAAAGCCGCCACTATATATCAGCCCTTGGAAGCGTGGCATCAGCCATGGGAAGCGCGCCAGTGTGGATCACACACTGACCGGACAGCGTTACGTGGACGAAATCCTTGAAGGAGGGCTGGATGAGTTTTTCCAGCGAAGTCCCGCTGTCACGTCTTCCGCTTCTGTGGTCTCCGCAAGACGCAGCACCCGCCCACAGCATCAGCTGAGCACGAAACTGGCTGGATGTGACTTTTCATGTGCAGTAGCTTAGAAGACATGGGCCTCTAAATTGGCCGGCTAGGTCACTTGACCTCTCTCCACTCGATTTCTTTCTTTGAGGTTACGTGAAAGTTCGTACTTACACGAGCGAGACGGACGTCATGACAACTGATGTCTGCCGTGGAATTCCTGCTCCGGTCATCAAGAACGCCACAGAAAATGTGATCAAGTGGACTAAGGACTGCGTAGCCGCAGAAGGATACCTATTCGAAAACGTCCTATAGGTAGCAGCAGGTGTTCAATGGTTTTTCGTGCAAGAGTCCCGATTGCCAATTCGGCTCATTTAGAAGTGGTTATTTAGCGTTTGACCACATCGGTTTTGCTTTATCCCAACATGTGGGTCGCTTCCCGGTCTGTTTATATCGCTTTTATTTGATGCCATGAACCTGTTCTTGAAGCACGTATACACAATAATGAAAACCAAAACCGTCACTTCAATCTGGCTTTGGTCCGAAACAAGTTTCTGGCACTAAAGATAGCTGCGCGCGCACTCTGTCGATGCGGTGCGAGCAAAGCCGGCATTTTACATTTTTTTCGCGTTTCGCGCTTGGCCAGAGCGGCGCTTCGGCCGCATTGTGAAAGGGCTTTTCTTATCAGTGGGATTAGTCGGCCTTGACAGATGGATAAAAAGTGGGACGTAGAGAAGAAGAAATAGCTGCAAAGCCGCGAAACCTGCAGTTGGTGCTCTTTCCGTACCATTATCAAGGTCTCTACGGTCGCTATCTCTTCGGGTTTGCGACAGGCAATGCGGTTGCTTTCCATCAGCTAATTTGAGGGCGCTGCTTTATGATGCGCGTGGGATCGAAGTCACGTGGTATTTTTCATATTTCGTGAGGTTTGTTTGCCAGTCGGAAAACATTGCACGCAATTAGTACGTCGCTGAAAGCACAGTAGTTAAATGTCATTTGGGGGGTGCCTGGGGGTGCCCACAATTGCCTCATTGACACTTTGATAATTAAGACAGTACTTCTCGAATTTGATCATTAATTGCAATATCGAATTAAATTTCAGGAATGGAAGAATTACTGGTGGCCACTCCACTGTACTGGAAACAATATGCCCTAGGTTTTCTTCAAGTAAGCAACTGCTCTTATATTTAAGTCTTAGTGCATGATAGTTTGGGCACTCTGCATAATTCACGCAGTAACCGAAATGAGGCCAAGGCGGATTCACTCGAAATCAGAATCGACAACAGTCATACGCAGGAGCGCTTATACTAGGACTCACAGAAAAAAAAAGGCAGAGAGAGGCTGTAGTTTTGCCGAAGAAGCGAAGCAGTATTAGTGATAGCGAAGTATACGACAATTACGCGAAGGTAGAATACACCACCCAGAGATGCCAGATTCGTCGTGGCGGGAGAGAACTCAGGCTCTCAAATTTCACTTTCTCCCACTATGAGGTCTTGTAAATTGTCATATTAGGCCGTCACTGAAAAATTCTTCGAGGTCACACGAAGTTCCTTCGAGTGCAAGAAATATATATATATATATATATATATATATATATGGGGATTGGAAAGCTAGTCGGGCCCCAGGACCCCCCGCCCCTCCCCCTTCCCCGGAATACTGAAAACTTTCCGCCTATGCTTTGAACTATCGCTGTTTGAAAGTGAATTTATGCATTGAAACTTTACCTATGACCTGAGAGGAAAATGAAATTTTACCATTTTAAATTACGTAATTAACTTGTTTTCACCCCTTGCCAAGAGTAGTAGCTTAGAAACCGTGCAAATGAACTTGCTTCGATGATACTTCGATAAATTTAGAGCTAGGCTTCCAAGTTGCATGCATGCTACAATGAAATCCCATACTCAGCTTTTCCAACTAGGGTAAACAAATAAGCGCCTACGCAAACAAGCTCGCACAGATAGGCAAACAAAACCGTGGTGGAGAAGTTCCACTTGGGCCTAAGTAACACAAAACCAAGGCGTAAGTAGGGTGCTTAGGCAACATTGAAAGATATAACGCAGATCACCCTCTCACGCCCCACCTGCTACATGAAAAGCAAGACGCTTTCCATAGCTAGAGCTTACTCCTATACTGAGAACGTGCTTACATATTCCCAGTCTCTCAAAGGAACCTGAGCCAGAAACAACATCCTCTGAGTGATGCATGGGCCATTAGTGGCACTCCGGTCTATTGATTTGCCCTTAGCCACATGACTCAGCCTGGACCGAGCGTGTAACACCCGTAAACACCCGTGTACTTAGATTTAGGTGCGCGTTAAAGAACCCCAGGTGGTCAAAATTTCCGGAGTCCTCCACTACGGCATGCCTCCTAATCAGAAAGTGGTTCTGGCACGTAAAAACCCCATAACTCTTTTTTTTTTTTACTCTTCAAATCTCTTCATTTTGGAAGCTTTGTATATGTTCTCGAGTGACTCGCCGCCAAAGCTATTGCTGGGATCGGTCGGACGTGAGCTGTGGATAACGAGAAAAGCATGCCAACTGGAAGAAAGGAATCTATGTTAGTCAAGGATTGTGATGATATGGGTGGACGTCTGCATCAATAAAAAGCTTGAGTGTAAGCGCAGTAAGAAGAACCTTGTCAGAAGAATGAGCAGAGAGAGATAAAATTGCGCATGACAGACTCTGTCTATTATAGTCATGTCTCCATTGATCTGATGTACCCATTCGTCCTTCAAAAAAACTTAAAAAAAGTATTTGCTTCACTTACTTAAGCACGGAAATATCCAGCTGCGCTCGTATACGCTGCTGCACAACTCAACACCGAACATGGTAATTTCAGAGCACGCCAGAGACCCAGCTGCGTTTGAGCAGTTGTGATCAAAACCCGTATGTTCAAAAGCAGCGATTGAAAACAATGATACACAAAAAAGACGGAAGCCTGAAACATGTAGGCAAGTTACAATGTAGTGTATTCCTGTAGCTGCACCCAACGCGTGAGGCCGCAAATTTCGCGAGTGTTCTGGTGTTCCAATCGCTACTGGTAATGTTGCTTTCGCGGTCAGTTGGGTAGAACTGTTTTATTTTTTTATTTTTGCATAACGCCTTTACGTTTTCTTAGTCATAGACATTCTCTTCGTGCTATGCGACTTCTACCGACAGACGCCTGGCGCGTCTCTAAGCTCGAGTGAGCCGCTATCTCCACCAGGCTCGCGCCAGTCACTGCGGTAGCTACTCTGATACCTACGCGGTGCATACGCGGTGCAAGCGCCTTTTCGAGGGCCGAATTTTCCTTGCGCTCTTATTGTAGCAAAAGAATATGCTCTGGAATGTAGTGCCATTTGAACGTTTCTTCTGGAATTGCGAAGCTTTTATCGAAATTGGTGCAGTGGCTGCTGAAGAGAGCACTCCGCGTATATTTGAATGCGCCTGATACGCGCTTGTTCTAGGCGCGTACGAATGTGAGCAGATAGCGGTGTTTAATGCGGCGAGCCCGCCTGCTTTGCTTTGCGTTTACAAGACATTATCCAAACATAGAAAAATTGAAACATTACAAATATTGCCAAACATTGAAAAATCGTAATATATATATATATATATATATATATATATATATATATATATATATATATATATATAAATTACGACCTTTCAATGTTTGGATATATTTATTCCCCGGCATGGAAACCTATGTAGTTCCATGAAATGCAGTTTCGAAGATATAGGTGTAGCTTAGCAATCTGAATACATCCAAGACAGCTGAGAATGTAAAAAATTAACGAGGACCAAATGTCGTTTCTTGCGCATAAATTTGTCGATTGGCTTGGACACTAAACATTGCAGTCAGGAATTGAGCAATGGGTGTCCATAACAGGACTGGCCAATATAAAAAAAACATATGTCTTAGATTATCTGTAACTATACATTTGTCAAGCCTGCAATCTGTGTTTTCGACGCATGAGTTCAGATACCGTATATCTTAAGGTGCAATATGCACTTGTCGCAATAAGCACCAAGAAACCAAGTCCACGAAGGTTGGAAAACACGGTCAATTTGAACTTATCTTCAAAGACGTCAATTTCCCGTCAGTTCATATTCTTGATAGGCAGATACGAGAAGAAATAGACAATGCACTCCTAGTTCCCTATAGAAATGCCACACTTTCTAACTTCAATAACTGTGGGGCGCATGGGCGCTGCAATCAAAAAGATAGAGTGCTGCGCGGTGCTGGTATGTAAAAAACGATAAAGTAGGTATATCAACATTGCTAAGGGGTCCTGCGGTCTAATTTACAGTGGTAGTGGTAATACATCCTAAGTCGTCTTTATAGCGGGCCCGCCGGGATCAAAGATGGTGACCGGAAATTGTCATCCCTCTGTCCTTCTGCACGAGTGTCTCCATGCCATTCCTGAGCCCTACACATCGAGCGCAAGGACATATTAGCCGAGCGAGCCTGAATTTTCTTGAATAAATTGCACTCTTGTTGGCCTCATAACACCTGAAGAACACAGGTTTGAGTTTCCTGGATTATACCTAGTAATATGCTCCCACTGGCAGCAATAAACGCACTCCAGAGCTGTGCCTCTTTTAACGGAGAGCGAGAGGTTATATTTTGTTCCGTTTGAGTCACGTGTGGCGCCACGAGGGCACCATCTGTGCATGCGACACGCGCATCGTCAAGAAATAGCTTTTTCTCACGTGAACGTTTCTTTGACTCTTCGTTTGACTTGCCCACTGCTGCTGCTGCAGCTGTCTGGCACACCCCGTGGGAGGGTAGCACAGAGCCTGTGTATACTTGACGGAATGCGGCAGAGAGGAAATGCGACGCGAGAAACTCGTTTGGACCACTCCACTTTAAATACGCACAACGCCCTCTGGCGCTCCTTGGGCGTCGTCACATGAACCTCTTGACAGCTGTAATTATTCGTGACCCGCCTCAAAAGCATTGCAGAAATTGCAGCGCTTTCCTTTCTACTAACGTGCAAGTCCAGAGGGAAGCTGGATAGAACGGTAGAGGGGATGCGGGAGAGGAGGCAGATAATGGGTAGAACCGACGCAGTCGCGATGCGAGTGAACAACAGCCTTGCCAATCTTCGCTCACCGTTCCCATAGAAGGGGGGCGAAGGGATCGGAAAAAAGGTGGCGTGAGAAGGTAAGGAAACGCCACTACTATATAGAGATGACAGCGGCCGTGGGCAAACGGGATAAATTTAAGTTCAAGGTAGGGCACAATTCTGATATTTCTGAAAAATAAACATCATGCAAGTTTGTCAAGCGGACAACTTACGCAGGACGTGCAGAAGCAGAGCCGCATTAAAGCGCACCGTAGGGTCTAGGCGACACTACGGAAGCGGTCTCACGTAAATCAACACTTCTGTGCCCTCCGCGGTAGCTTTGCGGTTATGGCATTGCGCGAGGTCGTGGATTTGATCCCAACCATGGCAGCCGCATTTTGACAGGGGCGAAATAAAAAGAAACGCTCGCGCACTTAGATTTAGGGGCATGTTAAATAATACCACGGTGACTAAATTAATCTGGAGTTTATAAATATGGCGTGGCTCGTAATACGATTGTGGTTCTGG
This sequence comes from Dermacentor andersoni, assembly GCF_023375885.2. Classification (NCBI taxonomy): domain Eukaryota; kingdom Metazoa; phylum Arthropoda; class Arachnida; order Ixodida; family Ixodidae; genus Dermacentor; species Dermacentor andersoni. The sequence continues at coordinate 90,853,300 of NC_092818.1, forward strand.
CACGTGAAGCCCAATAATTCAATTTAAGTAAATACTTCTGCCATGAATACATGTACCACGTTAGATAACGAATGTGATCAGCCCTCTCAGAGGTTAAGAAAGATGACGCACAACAACGCCTCAAACAAACACCTCCGCCGGTGTGTTCTGTATACTCTCCAGACAGACAGTAGTGGCGCACGCAAGGCAACGTTTAACATCAACTTACCATTCTCGTGTGGAATAAATGTTAAAAAAATGAAACATTCGCTGTCAACATCATCAGTAACACGCCGCAGTCAAAGGAAACAGCACAGATAGCTTTGCTTACATCGGTTCCCACAATGCGTGGGATCCGCACATATTTTTCTTCACATTGCTACCAAAACAACGCGCGTGGGTAGTACGGTTGCAAAAATATCAGCGATATTAGTATTACGTGTCTTCTTTTTACATTAATGTAACCTTACATGTGGTTTTAGCAAGCTGCTCCCTCCTCCCCATGCTAACTGAAACATGATACGTTTCATGACAAAAGGAACAGACGAGAAGAAACAACGCGGTCACTAGTATTGTAATGTTGAAAAAGCGAATGTGTATCAACAAGTGGGTCATTACAATGCTATATTTTCTCACACAGGAACGCATGCGAATATAAAACCTTCATTCAGGCAAGACACAACATGCTTCAGAAACTTACTGGTTGCAATTTATCCAGAAGACAGGGCAATATGTATCTAAGACAGCACAAAACGTCTTAAATCGTGCTTCTAGGCAACAACAAAGAAGCTCGGCAAAGCTTGCGTGGGTATGTCTTTAGTGATTCGACACGCTGTAAACTTTTACCCAATAATTCCTTTTCTGTATTAGTGTATTCAGGTGGCATGTGTTATCAGAGCTTGAGATCTGTCGGCCTATGATGTTTCTTTATGATGTTACTGTTTTTGTGGGCACAGCAATTAGTAACAGAAAACTAGGCGAAGCGTTGTGGGGGCACATTGCGTTGGAAATTCCACTTGCGTTGTTATTACGTAGTTGTAGGGATTTAAGATGATGATGACGACGACGACGATGATGACGATGATGTTAAGGAGGAGGAGGAGCTTGCAGGCGGACCTAGCCTACTTATCAAGGGTGGTAAAGTCTGAAGCCCGACCTAACATATGCAGGCGGCGAAAGCTGATTGCCACCGGGGCGTTTACGTGCTGCGCATCACTTGAGATTACTGTATAATTTTGCACAACTGTATGTGTTCCTAAATATTTTACATAGAAATAAAGCAACAGTTTGGCAAATCATATTGTGACATAATGCAAAATTTCGCAGTGCGGCCAGAAAAGGGAAGCATTGATTGTGAAATCGAATAATTGGGCAGGTATATGCAACAAGGTTAGTAGTTTTATCAGCTGTAAGACTGCTGTAAACATTCGCTCACTAACTAAAATAACCAGTACGATGTCACGCGTTGATCCGGCAAATATGAACAAATCTTCCTCGATGACCGCGTATATTCGCTTTGAGAACGCTGGCGTGGTGAAAAGCGGCAGCAGCGGTGAGCGAATTCTTCTTCGCGCAGCCTCTCGCTTCAACGATAACTAGATGCGCTAGAACGCACCGCACACAAAGCCATCAGCTATATCGAGTCGGTTGGTCTCCGAACGCACCTGAGAACATCTTCAGGATAGGACGCATACGGTCACACTAAGCAGCACCATGTGCTGGGTGCGAGTCCCGGACCAGGACGAATTTTCCTTAAACTATGAGGCTTTTTCTTTCGAGGGACCCGTATGGGTTTCCTTTGTAGGAGTTGCTACGAACAGGTGGATGTCTGGTTTTCCCTTTATTCATAACCCATTCTTCTGTTTCTTTTTCAGAATAAGCTTATGGAATGACGTTATACTGTATTTCGTCGCCCACTGCGTGAAGTTGTTAAGAAATAAGGTTAAGCGTGCTAATTTCGTTCACAGTTAACCAAATTTCACAGATATTTCACGTAAAATGCGTCGGCTGGCCTTTATGCCATGCCACTGTTTTGCTTTGACTGTCCCGCCAAGTTTTCTTCTTTTTACACGCCACTATAAATGATAGTTTACTCGTTTTGCGTAAACAAGGGCGTTTCTGGACTATAGTGGGTACGTTCCCACCTCCCTTTGTGGCGTACGGGAGCCCATTCGAACCACCGGCAAGATACGGTTAGCCATGCGCTGTTGTGTCACGTCAATGCTTTTATGGGTTCTTTTGCATAGACATTGGAAGACTACACATCTCGCAGTAAGTTTCATAATAGGGGGATCATCTGGGGCGGTATATTTTGAAGGATCGCTTTCGTGCCTACAATCTCTTTCGCCAAACTTCGTGTCGCTCAACAGCGGACGCACGTTAACAGCGTTCCAGACAGCGTTCCGACAGCGTTCCAGACAGCGTGCAAGGCTCGCTGTCTACAGAAAATGCCAGAAACGCTGCGCGTATTGTATACTCCTACCCGTCCAGTGCAGTCACACGAAATCTCGCGCGCCCACCTCACTCAGCCTTGCGTGGTTTATGTAGTTTCAGCAACGCTACAACACTTCCGAAATTCGGATATGCAGAAACAGTTGAAGATCAGAGCATAGGAAAGGAAACCTAATGTTCTGAGGAGGCTATCGATTCTGAAGCCAAAATGAATTGGGATGCAGCCTTAATCAGGCGGTGGTATGTCGAACGCGATGCGTTTGGTATAACCCACAGTCCCCGCTAAAGCAGTGATCCGAGAACAATTTCCCCATTCATGCAACCTGTTCGATGTGGCAAACTTCACCTTGCTGCGGACCCATCAAAACTAACATCATTTCGTGAAAGAACAAGTATTGGGAATCTAAAACGAGGGAAAATGTTAATTGAAAATGAGGAACATACGAGAGAACAAATTTAAAGCACTCCAAAGTTGTATAAAAGAAATCGCCGTGCATAGGATACTTTGCAGGTAGGTAATCTTATTGCTTACAGCATGAGCCCTTGCCGCTCGTAAGGAATAAAAGATCAGCCACGTGCACGTGATTTTCAAGCGATGGCGACAAGTCACAGCTACGATGGGTTCGCGCATCCGTTACGGAGAGCGATCATAGGTCTCCGTAACGGTCGCGGTCGTTGTCGCGTTTCCGGATTTCGGCCATTCAGAAATTTTCACTTGCCTACCTGTCGGTTTGTGTTGGTGGCCATAATTGCGTAACAGCGTAACAGTGCACTCAGGCTGTCCACTTTTATCTGAATTCACCCTTCCTACTAACTCTGCAGCATGACAACAACAAATAACTCGTTGCATGAGCCTTCGATGAGTCGAATATCACGTTAAAGACAAACTATCGGCAATGCTTTGTCATTATTATTGAGCTCGACTGTTTTGGCGCGGTTAGGCTTAAGGCACCAGCGGGATCCTCGAAAGTGTTTTCAATTCTATTTCAAGGGACCCTGAACCTCCAACTGCGGCTTGGTCAAAAATTAGCATATGCTGCTGCAAACATTTTCGCCAAATTTTGCAGTTGTGCGCCACGCGTAGATCTCGCAAACGCATCGCAAAGTCACCTTTCTCTCAAACACTCTTTTTTCAACAAAAGCCTGCTCCTCACTCTTTTCTTGGCACTTTATGTCGTAATATAGCAGATTTCCACCGGCGGCTGCTATTGGGCTGACATCTATAAGAAGCTGACATCTATAAAGAAGCGTGTTTGGATGAATGCCCTTCTTCCTACTTTTACTGTGCATATTTATTGACGGAGTTTAACAAACATGATCGAAAGAAAATCTGCTTTCGAATTTCGATAAGAATAACGTACTTTCAGGAGAAGCTGCCGATTGTCTGCTCACGCTGAGCCGCGGCCTCCTGTGTAAGAACTAAAGTCTGGCCACTGTGCTTACCGATGTCGGAGCCATCGGGTCTCGCTAATTGCGACTAGTTTTGAACACTCAACTAGCCTCTAACCACGTGAGACTTAAGGTGAGACCACACGGACGCTATCCAGCGCACGCTCGCTCCTGGCCGCTCCTGATTAGAAGCCTTTAAAGACTTCGCTTCGCATTGAACCATTAAAAGTGCTTCAAAATGCACTTTCAATGGCTCCTATCCATTGGTCAAGGTGGTGCAGGACAAAGCCGACCATAGCCACATAGCCAAGCCAGACAGGACCATAGGAGCGCCGAGCGCACACTCTCTATCTGTCGTGCACAAAGCAAACGCTGCTGTTGCATGTAGCTTGCGGTACGTCCGCTACGTAGTGTGGATACCGGTGCCGTTATGGGGTGCCTCGATGAGTCCACTGGTTTAGCGCACTGCGGCTCGCTGAGGACAACCGAGTTTGGCACATTTGGCTATTTTTTGCGCCGCTGGGAAATAGTGGCGTCTACGTGAAGAAACAAAATCAGATTTTCACTGCGTGCGACAGTGACATTTGGTAGGCAGAACATTAAGGACATGCCCCACTCCGCCGTAGCCTTCGCAGTGCAAGGCATTGACGAAGGATGGGGAGCACAACGAAGGGCGTGTTTGATTGTCAATAACGCCGCTTCTGCATAACGCACTGAAGTACTTTCTGCGGCAAGTATTTTTGAAATGGCCCAATTTAACTACAAGTGCATTTCTCCACTTCGATAAATATGTTACAGTGGCGTTTCACTTAGTGAAAGCGGGTGACGCGCAAGCGTATGGGTGCTGCAGCGTACGCGACGCTATCGGCCTTCGGTGCATCTTGACGCCTACACTGTCCGCATCGCAGAGCGTATTCAAGGCAGGGCTCGCGCAGCCGCGCCACGAACAGCCGCTGGAGTAGAAAGGCCCGTCGCAAACATTCGCTAAATATTTAAATCAGATAGCATGGTGTGAGCGCCCGCGGGCAAACAGCAAGTTCCCGCACTCGATGACCGCGGACATTCGCTGTCACAACGCTCGCGTGAGGAATCGTGGCAACAGCAGCGAGCGAAGTGACCTTCGTGCTGTCTATCGCTTCAGCGCAAGCTCAGCGTTGACAACAACGCACGCAAAGCTACAAGCCGTCGGCCTACCTAGATAGTGCCCCTAAAGCAGATTGCTTTCAAGATAAAGCGTGCATGACCACGGCCGGTCTAGGTACAACAGCTCCGCTCCATCCACACCCCCGGTATCATGGTGCAATGCGCGCAAGGAAACACGGTGCGCTTCCTGCCCTTGCACACGCGAGATTGAGTCGCCATTATCGGCTCACCATCGCACGCTTTCACTCTCACACACCGTACTACGCGTGAGGATGACGCTGCCACGAGACGTACCGCACATGCATCGCAATGAAAACTAGTAGCAACTATCAGATGAGGTCAACCCAGCGCGCATGCGCCTACCTTTCTCCTACGTGACTATTCGCCTCGTTTCTCCATCTCCACTTAGCTCAACATTACCTACACATTACTCTAGGTGGCGGTACTTTGCCCAGCGCTGAGATCTTTTGAATTCAGAGAAGTACGGAGTAAAATTAGTTTTGAAGAAAGACTCAGGAACATGGGCGAAAATAAATGGGCAGCTCAAGTGCACAAGTATGGGTACTTGAAAATTGTGGACGCAGAATGGAGGAAGAGGTCAAGAAAGTAGGCAACCAAGTACAAGGTATTCGAACCTTTAAATAGAGAACCAGGAGTCACTACATTGGATGCAACGAATGGAAACAAGGAGGACCATGGAAATTTACAAGAATGCAAAGAAAGAAATTAGAAGGGAAATACTGCACAGTAACACAAAGGGCAGTGCTCTGCTATTTGAGGCATGAGCCGGTTACCTAAGGAAAAGAACATACCGGAATAAATGTTTGGAAATAGATCAGGCATGTGTATGCTGCAGCAAAAATCCGCACACCATTCAGCATATCCTCACGGAATGCGAAGAGGTTCACCCAGAGAAAACCGTAGGTAACATACACCTTCAAGAAGCGCTTAGGTTTAAAGTGGACCGAAGCATCAATCGGTGTAGCAGTTGAGATTAGCAAAAGACGTTAAGATTATTGGTGGAAAAAAATAGGGAAGAGATTGATACGACCGGATCTCTTACAGTCGTGGCAAGCGGCACGAGGTAGATTTTGAAAGAAAGAAACAAAAACAGAAATGGAGATGTAGGCAAAATACTATATAAAAACATGTATAGCATTCCTGATTAAATCAAGCAGGCCGGGTGACTATTTCTCGCCCCCTTGTTTCGAAGGGGGTGCCATTAAATCATCATCATTATCATAATCTGACCACGCTTCTTCATACTTCATCTGGCGCGCGATATTTTTCACCTTCAGGCGCCTTCCTCATTCGCCTGCTTTGCGGCCTCAGACAAACACCGCCGATTCGTAGAGCCGGCACTTGCGCTTACGCGTAAAAGTGGTGGTTCAGGGCGCCTTTAATAGATGTCGCCGCAGTATCTAATGCCGGTGAACCGCGATGTAAAGCACTTCTCCATTGCACATGAATGAATAATAATTGTATATTTAGTACGTAGTGGTTCAAAGGTTGCCCTCGCGGCAAGCTTGACATCTTTGTATGGGCTTACGATTGCTGTTATCAATTAACAATCAAAGTTTGTCCTTACTTCATTTCGCGACGTCGCTTCTATGTAGTTGCTCTAAACACCAATGTGACAGGCTCAGCCCGTCAGGTCAGTCGTCGCTGTAACTTGAAGGGCGCATGCACGTGGTTGTCTCCTAACTCTTCTGTTCTTGGAACAGAACAAGACATTTATGCTAGAGCGCGCTTTTCTTGTTAAGCACCTTTCTATTGCGCATGTTAGGAGTGTTGAGCAAATACTCGAGAGTATGAACAATAAATTGGGAGATGACAGCCAATGCAATCTAAACTTAAGAAACTTCTATGAAGTTAGGCGTATCAAAAATGTTTATTTTTATTAGCTTTGCTAACGCCAAGTGACCTCATTGAGTTAAGCGACGTGTCCTGCTTAATTACGACTCCCTTCACTATTTCGTTGTACTACCGAAATCAGCCGCAACCTGGCGTAGCGTTGCTCTTCTTGAGTGCGCAGTTTCGTTTGCTTATTTCAGAGCTTTTTTACTTGACAAGCTTCAATCTCGTTGCATATTGAAAGATATCATTTGTTTGGATCTTTCGAGTAGCATTTCCTTTATTTAACCCTTATTTGGGACTAAACAAACGCTGGTTTGAAGACTGTTAAGAAGCTTAGCTCATTTTGTCGCTTTTTTTCTTTACCATGGCCTTCAATAAACACTGCTGTCAGTAGTTTTAGTAAACTGCTTGTCGGTGAAAGCTTTGCTTAAACTCGAGGCATCACCATGTAGTGATACTAACGACGTGATTTATTTATCCCCTATTGTGCGCTGTGTACGTGTTAACGCTACTTTGCTGACACCTTGAGTTATTGCCAGTAAAAGTAGAAGCTTTACTGATTGCAGTAATTAGGCGCTACGAAGCTTTCTTTTTTTTTTTTGCTTTTTGTGCTGCAAATTCTTCCTTTGTCAGTTTTCATGCACCAATAATACTGAAAATGTTTGAGTAATTATCGGGGCACAAGTTGCTCGTAGAAAATGGCACCAAAATAAAGTTCCCAGAAAACAGTCATCCCATCGTCTAGAATATGCAGGACAAGCAAACATAGCACTTCTATGGAGTTAAGCGAATGAAAAACTTTTATTTCTATGCGCTTTGATAACGCCAAGTGAGCTCATCATTTCTCTGCACTTCATAGTCTGTACAGGATCAACGCAGTTCAGTCTCGTACCAACGTCAAGGATTAACAAAGATGTCGGCTCTTCATTACTATTTGTCGGCACCAAAGACATCAATTCGCTCTGGTAATTACGATTGCGCGACCAACGTTGCATAATCTGATTGATGAAACCGTTTGTGAGCGGGGGGCCTAACGCATTTGTTTCCACAAAACTCCTGCCCGGTATATCTTCACATTTTACTAGCATCTCCGCAGGGATCTTGTTGCTGGTAATGGCGGCGTCTCTGAGCTTGTCCGTTAGCTGCCGTCTGTTGTTGACATGGCGACCGCCGCACTGCGAATGACTATTGAGAAAAGCGCGCCTTGTCAACATGTTTCAGGTAGTCATAATGCATTTTTCTTTTATTGCGACAGTGTGCCTTCTGGCATAAGGAAATATTTAAACGTGTAGATACACGCCGGATTCTCAGAGGAAGTCCAGCAATGTCCGGTGGTGGGGCCTCAAGATCCAACTGTCTACATCTGGCGGCTGACCTAGGGGTGGTCCACATCGAAGCAGGTGTTTCTGGCGGAGGGCATGTAGAGAAGGGCAAGTCCAGAGGAGGTGCCCAGTGTCCACCTCGCAGACAGGAGCAGGACAGAAGGGGCAGGAATCGCTGATGGAGGCACGGTACTGTGCTTACCACGACCAGGTAGGGGTGAGGGCGACACAGAGGCGTAACCTTCGTAACAAGACCTCTTCCCAGCGCGCTAGGCCGCCAGGGAGGTCGGTGCCACACGGTGGGAGAAGTGCTCGCGTGGCGCGCCGAAGGTGTTCTTTTTCTGTCAGGAGCCTTGTCTCCGGAGAGGTGGGGGCCAATTGAAGTGGACGAGAAGTTTTGTTATGGCTCGCTGCATCCACTAAGGCTTGTGTGGGATGTACATTGCGACGTATCCATTGTACACGTACTGTAACGGTTAATTTCTCCACTGTGTCCTGAATCTCCAGTGCCGAAACGTCAGAATTCAGAACACGCCGCAGACAATGGATGGCAGCTGAGGAATCGGGGAAGATGTCAATGTGTCTACTAGACGGGGGAAGCAGCGGACAGAGGATGGATATTGCGTCTCGGATTGCCAAGAGCTCCTCCTGTGTCGACGGCCAGGCAGGGGAGCAAGCGTACGAGCACGTTGCTATTTCTGACAATATTTTCGGACAAGCGATAGCCGTGGTGACGTGATCATCACTGACACTAGCGTCGACATACGCTACATGTCTGCACGAAGAGCTTGCACTCGTTGCTGATGAGCTATTTGCTATTATACTCGACTCTCTAAGGTGGCCAATGGATCGTGTGTGTATGCGAGTAAAAGGCCTATTGTCCGTAACTTCCTGATAAAGCCATGGTGGTCGTGGCGAGCAGGAATCGCAGGGCATCACTGAACCGTCTGCCATATACTTCTCACGAACTGCAGCTTCAGGGATATTATGGCACTTTGCGGAACGAGCTTGGCGACGCTGGTGGACCAGTTCATCTAGCGTATTTAATTGATCTTCGGCCTGGAGTGCGTGAATGGACGTAATTTGTGGGAGGCCCGTAATAACCCGCATTGCTGCTCGATTGATAGATTCCAAGCGGTCCCACTCTGCTCGTGTCATGTGATGAAACTGGCCTTGGTATATCATTCTTGGCTGTAGCACAGTACGTATGAGGAGGCGGGCGATGGCGGTTGTGGCATCACCTGACTTTTAAGAAATCCTACGGATGAGTTGCAGGATCTGGGATGCCTTCTGACGTGCTGTGCGAATCCAGGGGCCGGCGGAGCCGGAATCGTACAGGTCCAGGCCGAAGACTCGGAGTGAGTTGACGATTGGAATTCTGCTTCCGTGCAAGAGAAGGACGATAGGGGTGGTGTTAAACGCAAGGCGGCCACGCGCATTCGCGACCGGAAGCAGAGCCGTCTTTTGAGGCGACAACGTGAGTCACAGAAAAGAACACCGTTGATCTGTAATTGGAAGAGCGAGCTGCAACCTCGTGGCTTGAATTTGGAGAGATGGGTGGACGGTCCAGACTATGATGTCATCCGCATAAATGGGTGCGTGCAGGTCAGCAATGTCGCCAAATCGCCACGCCAAGGGTAGGAGGCTAACGTTGAAAAGTATGGGGGCCAGCACTGACCCTTGCGGCACACCGCGATGTGGCCGAAAGGATCCCACATTCTCCTTGCTGATGCAGATGGCGAATTCACGAGATGTAAGAAAGGTGTGAATAAACTTGCAAATGTGGGCGGGTAAGTGAATCCAGCGTAGCACTTCAACGAGGGCAGCGTCGCTGACGTGGTCGTATGCCTTGTGCACATCCACGCCGAACACGGACCTCACTCGGGTCCATCAGCCACCAATCAAAACCATAGAGGACGAGTGACCTAGGCCGTCTTCTGCACCAAGGTGGGGGCGCAAGCCAACTTGCGACGGATGATACCAGTGATGTACGTCTAGCCACCACTGGAGACGGTTGGCCGCCATGCGTTCCAACAATTTCCATAATGTACACACAAGAGAACTTGGTCAAAGATTTGATATGTTGTCATGAGGTTTGCCGGGCATTAGGATGGCGATTATAGCTGCTTGCAGCCAGCGCTCCGGTACTTCTCCTGACAACCATGCATCGTTTAACGAGCTAAGAACATCTTTCAAGGTTGCTTCTTCTAGGTTTTTAAAAGCCTCATAGGTCACGCCGTCAGGACCCGGGGCAGTCTTCAATTTGGCTTGGTCTATTTCAGCGAGAAATTCAGCCACCGTGAACAGAGACTGCATCCCAGCGATAGCGTGAGCTGATGGGAGTGCCCATGCACTCGGCGGAAGCGTAAGTGGGGCGGAAACCACAAGTGGCTGCGTATCATAACCGGGAAATAATGCAAAGTTAAATGCAAAGACGTCTGCGGTTTTTCCAGACGCGAGGCACGCGCTGGAACCCGGGTCAGGAGAACGTCCACCAACTTGCATTGCTCGGAATGTTCTCCAAATTGAGGCGGCGCTGGTGGTTGGACCTAGCGAAGAACACCAGGCCAACCAGCGTTGACGTGAGAGGCTGTGTTCATGGCGTCTAGCTCCAGCTGACAGCGGACGGTGGCGGAGTTGAGCCTCCACGGAATCTGGGCGTCGGCTGGCATGAACCTCTGCCTGGCAACGCTGTGGCCAAAGCTGTAGGAGTCGAAGATCTGGCGCCGGACGAGATTCCTCGACCCATGGCGTTAAAGTGGCTGTTTTGACCGCCGATTGTAACATTGGGATGGGGTCGCATAGAGGGGCGAGAGCGTCCCTTGATAACGAAGCACGAAACGTGTCCCACTCGATCGCCCTACATTGGCGACGGAGGCGGTCGGTTTTCTGAGGGGCTAAGCCAAGCCAAATGGAATGGTGATCACTCCCCCAGCAGTCCAGTTCCCGATGCCAGGTCTGATGGCCCAACCACCAGGCCAGGTCCGGTGAATACGGTGGCATTCGTGGGTGGGTGCAACGTCGTGTAGGCATTGTACGTCATTAATCAGATTAAAGTTGTTCTGGGTGAGAGTATCAAGGATGAGACGTCCACGTTCACTAGACACAGAGTACCCCCACTCACAGTGAGGAGCATTGAAATCACCGACGATGAAAATAGGACAGCCAGGATGATGCCGACGAAGCCAGGTGATCCACCCTAGGCGAAGACGGGGTGCCTGTCCCGAGTGAGCACGCACATAACACGACACAAGCGCAATCGCACACTGAGAGAGTGGCACCTTTACAGCCACGACCTCTTGCCACGCAGTGCACTATGTCACCATAGGTATAGCCGTCTGAACGAGGGAGGTACGAACATATATAGCTGTTTTGCCTGGTTTATTCTCTGCGTGAATGCGGATACAGGAAAATAAATAATTAGGAACATATTTTGTTCTATTTCGTAGCACCATATCTTAACGGCGTAGGATCATATGAACGTTTGCATTGTGTTCGAAAATATATAGTGCTGGTCCTCGCACGATGCGTGAATTAGAGCCAGTACGAAGTGAATATTTATTCACGGTAAAGTAATATATTTGAAATTTAAGGTGAAAGATTTCGCGAACACTACTGGTACATTAAGGACTACGCAGTGAACTGTCCTTTAGGACGTTGTAAAACTGCTCAAGGCGGCTTGTATGCACCGTTCGGGCGCATTCGCGCTAGCCTTCAGTCGCAGGAGGCAGACTTACGGCATTTCTCTTAGGAAATGCAGCATGTTTTATACGTTTGTGCCTGTGCACGAGTAAAGAATTCCAGAAATGTAATTTTATTTTGTTTACGGGCACGCTACAGGTGTTCACCCGTACATTAGGTGTCCGTTATATAGGCGTGACCATTTCCATGTTTTTCGGGGTTTTAAAAGATGCCTGTGGCAGACAACCTAATGGTAGTCATTGAGCTGGATTACTCAGAGAGACGGACATTACTTGCTCGAAAAATCGAAACTCATATTCAACTAAATTAAATTCACCAATTACATTTTTAATTATTTCTTTACGGCAAATATTACAACTTACGAATTGTTGCCGGTGAGATGGAAATGCATATCCGCTTAGAATGAATTTCCAAAATGGTACCAGTTTGAAGATATGCGTCATCAAACTAGCCGTAAAAATGCATTGTGGTTCTAGCATTCTTAACAAAACGCTCTTTTATGCATTGAATCCCAAAAGGAACCGGAACGCCTATGTAATTCGTCCTGCACTTTGGGAAATAATATCTCGAAAGTGGTTTGATCCTGAAAATATAAGTGGATAGTCTTCCAAACGCACCGGTTGCAATTCGTAATTTGCAATACGTGCCCTAAGGTCGTTAATTACGTCATTATTTATTGAATTGTTGTTGATTAGTTGAACACATGCTTTGATTTCCCGCACTAACAATAAGCCTATCTGAATATTCCAGCTCAAGGACAAGCATGAAGAATTATGCTACCAACCATTGGTAATTAAAAAAAAAAATTCCGTATAACTTGATTGAAATTGATCACCCCGTAGGTTAAGAGCATACGAAAGTGTCCTTTTTGAAGTGATTCGCTATGTGCTACTGCTTGTTACTATTGAGTTCTTTTAAAAGAATACGCATAGTGCATTCACGAGGGGTACAGCATTCCCCTTTTAACGCTCTATGACGTACTTGCATGATTGGACTTTTCTTTCTTGGAATCAAACTTTAGATCATGAGAGCACTATTGGGAACAGCTCCTGATTGATTTGACAGCCTCTATGTCTTTAGTGTGCCATTAAATCAAATTGCCGTAGTGTTCCTGCATTTCAACCCGTGCGTAGCAAGAGGGAACTGGAAGATTCGGTGGATGTATTGAAGTTCTCTCGATGTCAGTCAGAGAGGGGTTAAAAATTTGTTAATGACAAAAATTATTTTAATTTAAATAAATATTAAGCACTTAAAGACTCGAAAATGTAATAAAAGAAAATTCAAGAATGTCAATTCACACTCAGCATTACGTAAAAATAAAATGATTAGTCCAAAGCATGCACACTGGTACTACATTGGAAATACGTAACGAAAACATTCCGCACAGCACCTCATGCCTGTGCAGGAAAGGTCCGGGCCCGTAGATATCTCCGAAAATAAAAGAGAAAAAAAAACATGCAATTCGACATCACTTTAACCTTGACGACCATTTCTTGCCAAAGAGGGGCTTAAAGCGGACAAGTGAACAGTGTGCGAGATGTCCTTATAATTTAAAGTTCACCGCAACAATATGTAGAGGATTGAGGGCACCCAATTCCATGTATGAAATGGTTCATTAAGGAAACACCTAGTCGTAGTCACTGAAAGAAAGTTGCCGTGTTTCTGTTAATACATACAAGTGGGAATTTTACCTCAGGCTCAACGTCACCGAGAACTTGTTCTTCCAATGCATGACGAAGCTATGATCTTAAAGATGATTTCACAGAAAGAGCTTTCCAGCTATGCTTTGTGCCTCTGCTGAACAGAAGACTGATGAACATGTGACCGTGTTTCTCGGCTGGTTTTGTCATTTAGTGCACCTGTTTCCCTCGCATTCGCTCTTTTGCAAATGGAAATGAACGTGCACAGGAGCTAGCTCCTTGTTTAAGAAGTCAATAATCGACAAAAGACGCAATCATTGCAGCAGAGCCACTTAGAAACGACGAACGGGGTGCCCTCAGACGGTGTGGAAGGTGGTGCAACAAGGTGTGGTAAAGCGGCGGCAATGACAGAGCCTTCTTTGTCGATGTTCGCGCCAGGCTAGTGAGTCCCGCCCTCCACCTCTTGATGGCCTTGGAACGTGACAGACAGTTTATATGCTTTTTCCGATCGCTTCTGACAAATTTGCATATTACGTGTACGTAAGGAGCGGTGTGGCGTAGCTCAAGAGCTCATATCGGTTGCAACAGAGCCTCAAGCTATTCTCTCACTGCAGTTACATTTTCTGAGGTAATGGTCACAACTCATAAATCTTAATCTGGCTTCGAACGCTGCTGTCCTAGGCACGACCATATTTTCAAGATAACGGGCTGCAATAATGTTATGTTACTCACTTTCAGCCTGATACAAGTACATAAAGAGCATATACAAACGAAAGCAGGTGTTACCTTGCCGTTATAGCGTTACCATTATGATTTGAACACATGCCTCGGCTTCTGCGTTGCTGAATTTCTTTTCTGGAAAAGAGAGGGGACTCTAGAATATCCAAAAGTGTTTTCATTTCATGGAGCAGCGTACAATGATAATCTTTCAGTTAAAAACATGAATAATCCACATGGAAGAGATATAAAGAATGCGTTTCTTTTCCCCTATTCTTGTTTGGAGTCGAAGATTTTTCATCCCTTTCTATAAAAACTAATATGCATGCAAATAGGGAATATAAGCGATGGTTGCTTTCCTCAACTAGTACAAATGATTGCCTGACGAGTACAAAGCCTTTGTTCTTTGGTTGTCGGATATCCATTTTTCGGCTGGGCACTATGCTTCTTCGTAGAGCTTCTTATAGTATGGCGTTTGGTTACAAACTAGAGAGGTTCAAAATTGCTCGTGGAGTTTCTCCAGAACTTCAAAATAAAAACTAAGGTAACCGAGCTAGGTGGTCCTTTGAAGCACGGTTTCATTTCATCCATCTGTTGGAAAAAATAAATTAATCGACCATTAAAAGAGCCGTGCTGTAAAACCACACGCTGCGCGTATTAGAGTCGAATATCTCATGCTAGATAAAACCGATTACGGATGTAGGTTCCACTCAAAGAACCGGTCTGGAAAACGTTTGCAGACTCGGCTTTTTCTTTGGGTGCGACACGTGAGCGCATGATTACTGATGTCGCTCTGGCTGCTACTATCAGTTTTGTGCTTGTTTCGCTTCAAATAATATCATACTAGAATATGTTCGATGCTGAAGATCAGATTAACTCCAAGATTCCTGAGATGCTGAGTGCAGACAGATGATGTCTACAGGGTAGAGAAAAACAAAGCAAGAACCAAAGCGGTGGTCGCGCTTTCACGTATTTAAATCGCATAAGGACAGCGTGACAGCATGTTTTGATCTCCACCGATGCTAGAATATGTGAGAGAGAAAGAAATGGACAAGGGGGAAAGGAGGTGACCAACCGCTGTAAGACCTCGAGGGTTAGTGGCGTGCATGTAGGCACGTTGCCATGCCACTGCCGACCACGTGGCTGGTGTTTGTCTGTCTGAGGTGTGAGGCAGCGCATGTTTACAGTATTTAAACAGAAGAGCTACACTCCCTCCTTTAAGTACGGCACCCATTCCTTTTTTCGCCTTTCTTTCCTCAATAACGCAAATGCGTTCGGTTTGCCATTTGGAGCTAAGAGAGCGTGAGAAAGAAAAAAAAACGGCAAGTGGTAGCATCAGAATAACAACTGAGATTATAATAAATGGGAGGTGCATAGGTTTGAACCCCTGCGGCTTCGACGTTTCGCGCGTACTTTCTTTCTTCTTATTCTTTTTCTCTTCGGGTGCCTTCTATACTAAAAACACAATTATAGCATGTTTCAATGTCTTAGCTACCATGTACCGAGGCGCATGCAGCAGACACATTACTAGGCGGCGCGATGCGCTCCTTTTTCGCAGAATTAATAAGGAACGCCGCCATCCCGAATACCTTGCATTGTGCGAACGACAAAACTTGCAGCTGCTACAGAAGCTCCACCAACAATGGCATTGCTGGTAAGTCGCAAATGTGCTTGTACCACAAAGTTATGCAGAGCCTCAATTCACGGTGCTTACACGGCCACAGATGTCAATATGACTGAACTAAAAGGTATAACGGCTTATCGGGATTCGCGTGCAAAAAGCACGTTATGGCAGGTCGTATGGAGAATCCGTATTATTTTGACAAATTGTTGTTGTTAACACGCACCCAAATCTACGTAGGCGAGCATTTTTGCCTCTCTTCCTCATTGTAGGAAGTCCGAGTGACGTGAAGCGACGTGAAGCTACGCTTCTCTGTCGCCTTTGGTTAGGAGTTGCCTTCACAAAGGCATACTCTACATTACTTGGAGTGACTGACAGTGGAGCATGCGAGGTCTGTGGCACGGGAGAAAATATCGACCACCTGCTGTGCCATTGTCCACGATACACCCCTGAGAGACAAGAGCTTGCCAAAGCTTTTCAAAAACTGGACAATCGGCCGCTTTCTGTGCAAGTGCTGCTGGAACACCGCCCCCATTTCCCGTCGGCCCATAAAGCGGTGAAGGCGCTTTTGTGTTTCTTAAGGACGACGGGTTTGTGCGACCATCTGTGACTTTTAATGCAATTTCTGTAAGACCACACGCGTATGCGAACTCGCCGCAATTTCCTTCTTTCCTTCCCTCCTCTCTCTCCCTGTGATCTTTGTTTTCCCCTTTCCCATTGCCCCGGTGTAGGATAGCCAACCGGACGTTATACTGGTTAACCTCCCTGCCTTCTACTTTTCTCTTCCCTCCTTCCTCCTTGTAACCTGACCGCTGCGTCCTGTATCGAACCTGCGACCTTGAACTAAGCAGCCCAGCGTCGCAGGCACTGTGAACCACAACGGATGCCAAGATAGTATATCCTCGCATAACTTTTTCGCACCTTGCCCTAAATATTGACACAACAAAATAAAAAAAATTCAGAGCCATTCCATTCTGAAGGTGGATGACCAGCGGGGCTGTAGATCAATAGAACAAAACAAATATCACACAAGTATGCACAAGTATCGTTTGTCGTTCGTCGTAGGTTGGTCCTGAAGGTTCGCTCCTGTTAACGAGAAAAAACTGCGTAAGGAAGAGACGGGAGAACATACTGGGTTCAAATAAAGCGGAAGGCAACACTTGCGTCACCGCATGTAGGAGGCAGTTTATAGCGATGACCTCCCGATGTAAAAAATGGAGAACGCCGCGGACTGAGAGGAGGGTAATGTTTAACTCCTGTGAGAAAGCATTGCTTGAGAGAGGTTCTCTGTTCCCAGGTGCGCATAAAAGCAGTTGCAAGGAAATTTTAAGAGACGGCTCCCACGAAGGAGACAACTTTAGAACAGGAGGCGCGGATGCTGGCGTAGCCAGCCAAACCGGCACTCTGTGTGCGAAAAAAATAATAATTAAAGAACGCACTTTAGGCGCGACGGTGCTCGGCTGCTTCCCTCCTCAACCTCAGCTTTCGCTCTCGCGTATGATAGCATCACCCGCACTAAAAATACACAACCCGGCACGAACCATAACGGGAAGGGAAGGGTGAGGATGATTCAATATTCAATATCAAATATTGAATAACAAATAATTTAGCCCGGACGTGAATGCATGGCTTTTCGCGCTGCTGAGAGCATGCGCAGTCGATGCGCCGTATCATGGGGGTAATCTGCTGCAGGTGCAAAGCCAGAGTGAGCTGAGATGGCTGCTCCCTTTCATGTTTATTTATGTTTATTTATGTGTACTCGTGCACTACAGGTTCCAATCGGGGCATTGATGGAGGAATAAGGACAAAAATTACGCAAAGCATAAACAAGAAGGACGAGACGTTATTAATGAGTATAAAAATTATGTGCAATACGGCGCACATCACATTACAGGAATGCATTAGGAGAATTGCAGAATTGCAGAATGCAAATTGCAAATTGCAAATTCAAATTGCAGAATGCAGAATTACATTAGGAGCGACGCAGTCGTCGGTTAAAATTGCGCTGTAGCTCCGCCCCCGTCGAGCGCCGCGCGCTGCTGCTGACGCTGACGATGCGAGCGGAGACAGGAAACGGCGGCGTAGAGACGTCAACACTGGTGTTCCGCTCCTTCGCAGTCTCCGCGACCGTGCCTGACCGGACTTATTTCTGCGTGCGTGCCGTCCTAATCTGCTTCGCTCGACCCTACATTCCTTTATTTGTGTGTATATAGGAGTGGTAGTTGACGTGCGCAGCATCAATTGAACTTGTAGGCCGATCATGCCGGCGTTCTCTGCAGCCTACGCTTCCACGAACACCAGCGGCCGCGACGATGTTCCGATGTTCCATTAGTTCCTGCAAGACAAGAAGCTTTCAGCTAAGTGGGAGGCTGCTGTGAAGCGAAACAACTTCAAGCGCTCAAGAACAAGTGTTGTGCTCTAACCACTTCCGTGACGATTACTACCGGAGTTTATCAATAATGCATGCCTTGGGTTCTCCTAAAGAAAATACTTAGCACGCTGAAGGGAAGGTGCATGTTTATCGCCCATCCTTGACGCAGGTTTCATCGCCAAGCGCCGCGAATTTTCTATTCGCACATGTGTTGTGAAACAGCCTGCATGCAGCTACCATAACGCAGTGCAAGCGTAAAGTTTGCATGTGTTGGAAAGCCTGCTCACACCAAGACGCTGCACTCCCCCTTCTCTCGCACACATAAGAAACTGGCCATCTCACGTAGCCGACGGAATTCGCCGGATACAAGTAGCGTGCGGATGGCGCGCTGATGAAGGTTCTATACTACACGTGCTACAACAGCCGGTAAACTTTTCCCGCGTTTAAACCGTCTGTGCAGATTGCCGACAGCTTTGGGGCAGCGCACAAATGCTGAAGATCGCATCACCGCTTACGTTCTACGAGTATCATGCAGGAACATAACACTACAGTTGTTTGCCCGGGAACGTACTCACTGGAACGCTGAATGCAGCTTAGCAAAAGACATACTCGCCAAAGAACATTTCGAACACGAGGAGATGCTAACACTTCGCCTTCGTTCGCGTGGAAAGCAGTGCTTGCACCAGCATTTTTTGCTTCTTGGAGATGCCGGCTCTTCGCAATCGGCTCGTACATGTATAGTATGTACAAGTATGTACGTACGTGTAGTATGTACAAGTATAAACCCCTTACAAGTGATCTTGCACGCAACAGCGACAGCGCTACAAGCGAGGCGATGGCTGTCGCATTCACTCGTCGTCTGCAAGGCGAACTCCACGCGAGCGACGGCTTTGAGCGACGACTTCCCGGTATGAGGGCAGCAATATATGCGCCGAAACTAGCATGACGCATGCTTTATCAATTTAAGTTGATGTATTTTACTGAAGAAGGAGCATAAAATATTTCTGAAGGTCTTGCACTAGGTTCTTATTCTTGCGCGTGTAAAATTCAATGGTTTTCTCGTTCCGTGCGACAAACAGCAGTAGTTGAGTTATGTACATCCAGTTTCGGCTTCGCACAATTGGCTAGTCGCTCATAGCATTTCCGGGCGACGAGCGACGAGTTCTAGATTTCTAGAAACGAGCGATCGAGCGACAAAACCGAGCGATTTGTTCAAGCGACGGCCCGTTTTGTCGCTCGAAGCCGTCGCCCGTCACCGTCGCGCGCGAAATCGCTCTCGTAGAGTTTGGACTTAACGCCGAACTCCTCAGATAAACGCAGGCTCTCGAAAATTTCCATGACCGTCTCAGCAAAACACCACCAAACTACTTTGCACCATGCTTCGTGTGTAGCGGCAGCAGTCGGTCCGGACGAACACCATTGTTGACGTCACGAGGCGCCCGACCAATCACAGGCGGGAAAGAGGCGCGCGAGCTGGGCTTGTCTTCTGCTGCACTTTTCGTCGAAATAAAATATGTTTGCGCTTTCTTTCACTTAATTTCGATGCGATGTTCGAATTCAGAGGGTTGAAAACCACGGCGTACTGCTCTTAACTCATTCTTTCTGGAAAGCCTTTCAGCTTCCTTTTAAGCCGAAGTACTTATGTGACTGCACCCGAGCCCTCGAGAGTTGTTTATTGAGTAGGAAAAGTTATAATTGGACTGGTTACAAGAAAATAAGACTATTTTGCAATCTGACGAGTTTATAGGGTCATTAACTAATTACAACAACAGGAATACATCAGGTTAAGATCATTGTGAAAGCAGGTGTATTCATCGGTACTTTTGATAGCTCTATATAATGCAATCGTCGGCAAATAGCCGCATGCAGGAAGAAATGTTAGAGGGTAAGTCGTTAATGTAAATTAGGAAAAGCAGAGGACACAAAACACTACTTCCCGACATGAGCGTCTGCGTCAGCAGGAGTTTGGTGTGTCGCGTCACCATGTAACGGAGCACACGAAGGTTGGCCCCTCCCTCGTTTAACCGTGCGTGGCTTACCCACATCCGGGGAAAAGGAGATCCTGGTGGTTGAGCGCATTCTGAGCGTTTGGACCTTTAAGGCCCCTCGGCGGAGGCAACACACTTCTTCGGCCTCCGCTTCCCGTAGACGGCTATACCGAACTGGCCCACCCGCTGGAAATCGGTAGTTGCCTTTTCCTATCTTCCTCTGTAATCATTGTCTTTCTCTTTCAATCTTTCCTGTCTTCTCTTGCCTTAATTTTCCCCTTTCTCCAGGCACCAAGGATAAACCTTGTATGGGATAGCCAACCTTGGTTTTAACAGATATGAGTATAGTACTATCCTACAGCTGGCGTATGTAAGTCCCATCTTTCCACGGCCCTGCGGCGACCCCTCGTTGGGCTCCATGGTGGGTGGCTGGCGGCGCTGCCGAAAATTCCACACATTTCTATGGCAAGTACTTTTACCCCACTTCCTGATCGCCCTCAGAAACGAGGGCGCACCGAAGAAGCATTTAGATTTTTTGGCCGTCAAAGTGAGAATTTTCAAAAATTTCATGTCGTACATTGCGAGAAAACCGAAAAGACAGCGAAAATATTCTTTCCTTTTCTGCTTTCAAAATAACTAACTGAAGCTCTAGGCAAACGCTAGAAAGTTTCCAAACTAGCAAGCGGAGATCTCTTTCTGGAACTCTAGATAAGGATCAATGTGTGAAGGTGCTGAATCCTGTGTCTTTTGGGGACGCTCCAGTGAATGTGACCCCTCATTGTACCATTAACACCAGCCGAGATGTGGCATCTGATAGGGACGTGATTGATCTGGCAGAGGCTGAACTACTTGAATGAACAGAATGTGATCAGTGTAAAACGAATAAAAAATGAGGCGCACTGCTAAAGAAATACAGTCTAAACCTCTTATTGTGACATTCGATTAAAGTGTGCTGCCCGAAACAATCAAAATGGCTATGTGAAGATTATGGTCAGGCCATATATTCCAAATCCCCTCCCATGCTTTAAATGCCAAAGCTTGGGCCACAGTTCTCACAACTGCCGAGGCCGACTAACCTTTGCCAAATGTAGCGACCATGAACGTCCGTCCGAGTCATGCGAGAATGCTCCACACTGTGTGAACTGTGATGGGGAGCGCGCCGCGTACTTGCGTTGGACCCGTCATGGAAATAGAAGAAATTGTGACAATCGAAGCAAAAGAAAACATCTTAATCACGGATGCGCGCAGGCGTGTGTAATGCCTGCGCAAGAACAGCTTTGCCGATGTGACGCGCCAGGGGGCAGCGACAAAACGGCATCCGGCGACTGACTGTCCCACACGCAGTGAGCCGCCAGTGAGGCCATCTGCGCCATGGCTGCTGCAGGTAGCGCCACTCCGCCGCCCCAGCAGTAGGGCCCATCGGCCTCCGGGCTGGTGGCCTCAAGGGCCTCTTCCCTTAAGAAGAGAACCTCTCATCGAACAAATTGCTCACAAGAACAGGTGTCCAACGCCTCGCTGGAGGCGATGGACACGACTTATAGTCAAACGGCGCCCTCAGCGCCTAAGGAGCGGCGAGAATCACTCGACCGCCCCAAAAAATGAAAACTTCGCGTTACGGGATCGCCATAAGGCCCTGTTAGCTAATCTTTATATACTAGACACACAGCTCTAACTTCCTTCTCATTATGGATAACAAAATATCACAATTGAACGTGAGAGGACTACTGCACAATGATGACGATGTTAAAAAACTCCTCCGCAAATTCAGTCCAAAGGTGCTGTGTCTCCAGGAAACACACCTTAAATAAACAAAGACCTACTTTCTATGGCAATGTGACACTTTCCGCAAAGACCGCGACGACGTGCTCGCCTCTTCGGGGGGTGTAATCATAATAGTGGACAAGGGTGTTGCCATGTCAGCAATTAAAGCTCCAAACTTCCCTCAATGCAGTTGCTGTCCGAGCAGTGTTGTTTGGTAAGCTATTCACAATCAGTTTAATTTACACCCACTCTTGCTATCAGCTTTCCAGTACTCAGTTTCAGAGCTTCATTGATGAACTTCCTCCTCCATATATAGTCGTTGGTGATCTAAACGCTCATAGCCCCTTATGGAGCGAATCTTTATTGAACAAAAAAGAATCGACATAGCACCACGTTACAAATAAGACTTACTTGTCCATAGACTTAACCTTAGTGTCGAGCACACTAATGCCGTACCTGTAGTGGTCTGTTCTCAAAAATCCCTTTGGGAGCTGCCACTTCCAAACATCGTTAGACCTAACAAAACAAGATGCATGATCGGCGCATTTTCCCCGATGAAACGTTGAATCAGCAAACTGGGAACTGTTTTGAGAGCGGACATATTTAGGCGGAGATGACTTTCCTGCTTTCACCGTGGACAGTGCTGTGGCATACCTAAAAGGTTTTAATACTGACGCTGCAACAAACTGTATTAAACTAACGCACTGCCTAATAAGCTTCGCATCCCATGGTGGAAGGGTGAATGTCGGAAAACACGCAAAGATCAAAACAAACCTTGGGGATTGTTTCGTAATTATTCAACCACCGAAAGACCCTATTAAGTTCTAACAGGTCAAATCACGAGGCAGTAGAACACGTCGACGTGCAAAGAGAGAGAGTTGGGAGAGGTACATATCTGGGATAAATTTTTACATGGATGAGGTGACAGTATGGAATATGCTGAATAAATTAAAGGGCCTGGAGATGAACCCACTGCCCTTACTAAGTACCCAAGGAGATGGCCTGCAAGATCAGGCAGATTACCTGGGTGAAAAATTTGAATACATCTCCTGTGCGTCTCATTCCGCACAAACGTTCCTGAGGTTCAAAGAACGCATAGAGGGACACCTCCTTGACCGAAAATGCTCCCGAAATGACGATCACAACCGCCCGTTTAGTTTAGCTGAGTCTAAAACTTCTCTTGCATGTTGCAAAAGCTCAGCATCAAGTGGTTACCGTATTATGTACAAAATGATCAAGCATCCACACCCTGAAACAAAGAAGACACTCCTCTCTCTGTTTAATGTCATGTGGGCTGTTGGGTATATTACATCTTCTTGTAAAGAAACTATAGTAATCCCCTTATTCAAACAAGGTAAGAACCCGTCCTTACCCAGTAGCTACAGTCCTATTGTTTTCGCAAGCTGACTGTGCAACATCTTTGAAAAGATGATAAACCCGCACCAAGTTTATTTCCAAGAGAGCAACGGAGCAATAGATCCTTATCAGTGCCGCTTCAAAGAAGGTAGGTCGACTGCAGACCACCTTCGCCGCGTTGAGGCAAGTATAAAGGATGCCTTCATACACAATCTTTTCTCCGCGTATTTCTTGATTTGAAAAAAAAAGCGTATGACACCACATGGCGCTTCGGTATTATCCGATACCTTTCCGCTAGGGCTGTCAGCGGCAATATGTTGAATAATATCAAAACTTATCTTTCTAGCCACGCCTTGTCGAGGTCTTTCACTCAGAAAACTGTTGTTCCGCGAGGCGGTGTGCTAAGCTGGACAATGTTTATTGTGAAAATGAATTCTTTGCTTGTGACTATCTCACCCCAATGTTCTGCTCTGTATATGCAAATGATGTGCAGAATGGATTTAAATCGTGCCACTTTGCTATCTGTGAACGACATGTCGAGCATGCCTTAAATAAAGTGAAAAAATGGGCTGATGAAAATGGTTTTAGGTAGTGCCCACAGAAAAGCACTTGCGTTCTTTTCACGAATAACAGAGGAGTAGTATCAGACCCTGCTATTGAGGTCTGTAGTAGCCGATTACCAGTAAGTGCCGAGCACAAGTTTCTCGGCATCACATTGGACTTGAAATTAATTCATCGCGCATATCAAATACTTGAAGTCCAAGTGCCTGAAAACAATGAACTTATCGAGAGCTTCTATCAAGCACAACGTGAAGCGGTGACAGGAAATGTCTTTTGAACTTTTATAGGTGTCTTGTTGGCTCGCGTCTTGACTACGGCGCGATAAAGTGTCAGCCTGCTGCACGAAGTGCTTTGAAAGTGTTGGATCCTGTCCACAATTTAGGAATCCGCCTAGAGCCCTAGTCTAATGTGACCCGCCGCCTGCGCGATACAAATGGTCCCGGTCTCGCGCGATGTGCTTGCAGTGGTGGGGCCGTCTCTCTTTACAAAGACAGTTTAACGGGGTCAGCAAAATGGGGCAGTTTGCTTGCTTCCAGGGTCTGAACTTTCTTTTTCTAGTGACACAAGAGGAAATTGCGAGTTAAAAAACAAGGAAGGTGCCCTTCAGAGACCGATAAAAAGAACACTCCGTTCTGACGTGGCAGCGTGGGCTCGAAGACCAAAAAGAAGTCTTCACGGTTGAACGCAGCATCACGCCTTGCCCTGTCTTTTGAAAATAGTATAGGTTAGCAGTGTCTACGTACATGTGAGTCTATTGAAATAGTTGTATCTTTCTGTAGCGAGTGCTCGGAACTTCAGATATTCAGTGACGGTGTATGGACCAACCTTTTTTTTTAAACCAACTTGGTGCGGACTGACAGAACACTTGTTCGTTTTACCTATAAGTATTAGTGCACTCGGTTTTCTAAGTTACGACCACCCGTGCTGTTACTGTTGTTAGTACGTCAATAAAATTCGCTTTGTAGTTTTCTCTTTCATGCACTAAGAGGAAGCTTTAGCTCAGGAGCTCCTATCTAAATACATGACAAAGTGTAATGGTTTTAGCGTGATAGCCAATGTATGGAAACTCCAGTAGAATTTGCGCCATCAACGCCAACGCCGTGCGCCCAATGTTGGATGTCACGTGATCAAGCAGGTGGAAAGGCGGTAAGGGTAGGTGAGCGCACGGCGCCGCGTCTCGCCCGGGCATGGCTACGCATGGCTGTCCGCGTGGCTAAGCGTATAGTCGACCCACATGTCTCAGCTTCCAGGTATTCTAGCCGCCGGTGCAAACGCTAACATCAGCCAGATCTGAGCTTTCCGCCATTTAACTTCAACATTAAACAGCGAGCCGACATGGCTAGTGGCTTCAAGCGCCCTATGTTTCCGCGCTCCTGCACATGGTAGTCGCACGAAGTAGATTCAGCACGAAGTGTTCGCTGCCCGCTGTCGGTGCTCGTCATCACGCCATCATGTGCTCGTGTTCATGGAGTTAGATCCTTGTCATGTTTTCCTATGCGCACTTGACACCGTCCTCGTTAATTTAATCGGCAAAGAAATATTTCGTCCAATATACAAGCCGGATAAAACTACGCGCCTTACTTCTTGTGGTTCTGTGATACTCCATATTCACTATAAGCACTTCGCATTTGGGGCGAAACTGCTACTTTTTGTCTGCGGAACTGCTCTCAGATTAACCGCATTAGCTGTGGAATACGCATGTCTTCGGCGAGCACGAAGAAGTGGATTGTTCACTGTAAAATCGTTGACAAGTGTATGCAGCATTTTGGGCCATGTTGCTTGCCGTTGTTGCTCTCTAAGTAATGGCACTCACCACTATGAATTGGCTATAGCGGTAGCGTTAGGGAAAAAAATCAATTGTTAGGAATGAAAATAATAACAATATGAGCCTATTAGTTAATAATTGCGACGAGCTTGAGGTTGTACTTACACCGCCCCCCTTTGCCGTCTAATACCCGTGCCAAAATTTCTTAACCCATACGAATAAACCGAGGAATTTTTTTATTTCTTTGTCTACAAAGGAAATAGGATGAGTTTTGAAAAAGTCATGTATAAACGAATTTTGGCGAAGCAGTTCGCACATAGTACACTGTAGAAATGTTCACACCCTTAAGGGTATTTCATGTCGCACTGGTAAACCCCTAAACATTAAGGCTTTACAAAATTTATAGACGACAACGACAGAGCTCTAACTGGGCGTTCTATGACAAAAGACTTAGTTGAAAAATATGTAATCATTCTGACAGCCTTGGGCTCACAAAATTATCCGAAAGGTGTTTCCTTGTTAAATTATTTCGTCGGATATTTTTGAGTGCCGAAGGCTGTCATCATCATCATCATCATCATCATCATCAGCAGCAGCAGCAGCAGCAGCAGCAGCAGCAGCAGCAGCAGCCTGGTTACGCCCACTTCAGGGCAAAGGCCTCTCCGATACTTCTCCAACAGCCCCGGTCATGTACTAATTGTGGCCATGTCGTCCCTGCAAACTTCTTAATCTCATCCGCCCACCTAACTTTCTGCCGCCCCCGGCTACGCTTCCCTTCCCTTGGAATCCAGTCCGTAACCCTTAATGACCATCGATTATCTTCCCTCCTCATTACATGTCCTGCCCATGCCCATTTCCTTTTCTTGATTTCAACAAAGATGTCATTAACTCGCGTTTGTTTCCTCACCCAATCTGCTCTTTTCTTATCCCTTAACGTTACACCCATCATTCTTCTTGCCATAGCTCGTTGCGTCGTCCTCAATTTCAGTTGAACCCTTTTCGTAAGCCTCCATGTTTCTGCCCCGTAGGTGAGTACTGGTAACACACAGCTATTATACACTTTTCTCTTCAGGAATAATGGCAACCTGCTGTTCATGATCTGAGAATGCCTGCGAAACGCACCCCAGCCCATTCTTATTCTTCTGATTATTTCCGTCTCATGATCCGGATCCGCCGTCACTACCTGCCCTAAGTAGATGTATTCCCTTACCACTTCCAGTGCCTTGCTACCTATTGTAAATTGCTGTTCTCTTCCAAGACTGTTAAACATTACTTTAGTTTTCTGCAGATTGATTTTTAGACCCACTCTTCCGCTTTGCCTCTCCAGGTCAGTGAGCATGCATTGCAATTGGTGCCCTGAGTTACTAAGCAAGGCAATATCATCAGCGAATCGCAAGTTACTAGGGTATTCTCTATTAACTTTCATCCCCAATTCTTCCCAATCCAGGTCTCTGAATACCTCCTGTAAACACGCCGTGAATAGCATTGGAGATATCGTATCTCCCTGCCAGACGCCTTTCTTTATTGGGATTTTGTGGCTTTCTTTATGGAGTACTACGGTGGCTGTGGAGCCGCTATAGATATCTTTCAGTATTTTTACATACGGCTCGTCTACACCCTGATTCCGTAATGCCTCCATGACTGCTGAGGTTTCGACAGAATCAAACGCTTTCTCGTAATCAATGAAAGCTATATATAAGGGCTGGTTATACTCCGCACATTTCTCTATCACCTGATTGATAATGTGAATATGGTCTATTGTTGAGTAGCCTTTACGAAATCCTGCCTGGTCCTTTGCTTGACAGAAGTCAAAGGTGTTCCTGATTCTATTTGCGATTACCCTAGTAAATAGCTTGTACGCAACTGAGAGTAAGCTGATCGGTCTATAATTTTTCAAGTCTATGGCGTCCCCTTTCTTATGGATTAGGATTATGTTAGCGTTCTTCCAAGATTCTGGTACGCTCGAGGTCATGAGGCATTGCGTATACAGGGTGACCAGTTTCTCTAGAACAATCTGCCCACCATCCTTCAACAAATCTGTTGTTACCTGATCCTCCCCAGCTGCCTTCCCCCTTTGCACATCTCCCAAGGCTTTCTTTACTTCTGCCGGCGTTACCTGTGGTATTTCGAATTCTTCTAGACTATTTTCTCTTCCATTATCGTCTTGGGTGCCACTTGTACTGTACAAATCTCTATAGAACTCCTCAGCCACTTGAACTATCTCATCCATATCAGTAATGATATTGCCGGCTTTGTCTCTTAACGCATACATCTGATTCTTGCCAATTCCTAGTTTGTTGTTCACTGCTTTTAGGCTTCCTCCGTTCCTGAGAGCAGGCTCAATTCTATCCATATTATACTCCTTATGTCAGCTGTCTTACGCTTGTTGATTAACTTCGAAAGTTCTGCCAGTTCTATTCTAGCTGTAGGGCTAGAGGCTTTCATACATTGGCGAATCTAGATCAGATCTTTCGTCTCCTGCGATAGTTTACTGGTATCCTGCCTAACGAAGTTACCACGGACTTCCATTGCACACTCCTTAATGATGCCCACAAGATTGTCGTTCATTGCTTCAACACTAAGGTTCTCTTCCTGAGTTAAAGCCGAATACCTGTTCTGTAGCTTCATCTGGAATTCCTCTATTTTCCCTCTTACCGCTAACTCATTCATCGGCTTCTTATGTACCAGTTTCTTCCGTTCCCTCCTCAGGTCTAGGCTAATTCGAGTTCTTACCATCCTATGGTCACTGCAGCGCACGTTCCTGAGCACGTCCACATCTTGTGTGATACCAGGGTTAGCGCAGAGTATGAAGTCTATTTCATTCCTAGTCTCGCCGTTCGGGCTCCTCCACGTCCACTTTCGGCTATCTCGCTTGCGGAAGAAGGTATTCATTATCCACATATTATTCTGTTCCGCAAACTCTACTAATAACTCTCCCCTGCTATTCCTAGTGCCTATTCCATATTCCCCCACTGCCTTGCCTCCAGCCTACCTGTTGCCTACCTTGGCATTCAAGTCGCGCATTAGTATAGCGTATTTTGTTTTCACTCTACTCATCGCCAATTCCACGTCTTCACAGAAGCTTTCGACTTCCTGGTCATCATGACTGGATGTAGGGGCGTAGACCTGTACAACCTTCATTTTGTACCTCTTATTAAGTTTCAAAACAAGACCTGCCACCCTCCCGTTAATGCTATATAATTCTTGTGTGTTACCAGCTATATTCTTATTAATCAGGAATCCGACTCCTAGTTCTCGCCTCTCCGCTAAGCCCCGGTAGCACAGGACGTGCCCTCTTTTCAGCACTGTATATGCTTCTTTTGGCCTCCTAACTTTACTGAGCCCTATTATATCCCATTTACTGCCCTCTAATTCCTCCAGTAGCACTGCTAGACTCGCCTCACTAGGTAACGTTCTAGCGTTAAACGTTGCCAGGTTCATATTCCAATGGCGGCCTGTCCGGAGCCAGTGACTCTTAGCACCCTCTGCTGCATCGCAGGTCTGACCGCCGCCGTGGTCAGTTGCTTCGCAGCTGCTGGTGACTGAGGGCAAGGCTGTCAGAATGCTTAAATACTTTTCAACAATGTCTTTTGTCGTCGCACGTCCAGTTAGAGCTCCGTTGCCGTCCTGGATAAATGTTTTAGGGCCCTAACATTAAGGGTGCTACAAGTGCGACAAGAAAGTACCCTTGAGGGTGTGAACATTTTTACACTGTATGTAGTGCTTGGAATTTCTGTATAAGGGAATATTACCAAATAAAGAACAAAGAAACATTAAGAGGAAAAGGACACCTGATGACTTCTAAGCACGTAGTGAATGCGAAAGCATTATTGTTCAATTAAACTTCGCTGAGCGGTCGTTCGAATTTTACGCTGGAAATAATGTTTTCGAGTTTTGCTGCGAGGAATTTTATAAGGTTTTTTGATGAAAGTGGTGCGGATCATTTTTTTTTACAGTTCTTGCCGTAGTATGTTGGCTGTAGAGCGTAGTCGTTTTAACGATATTGCTGACAAAGCAAGGATACCGCACGCCGCCGACGTCCTGCGCCACAAGAGACGGAGGAAATAGCAGCGGCCGCGGCCATCCACACGGGCAGGCCCTAAGTAGCTAAGGCCAGTGGGGGTAACAGAGAGAAATGCGGACCGCGCCGGCTTCTGAGAGTGGGAGCGAGAGTGAGGTGGCGTCGCGGTGATGCCCTCTCCCCTCACGCTACAATTGGCGCTTTTGGGGCACAGGTGTTCCGAATCGTCCGCTCTGCTCCATCATGGCTCGCTCGTGACGTAGCGTCGCAGCCAATGGGAATTAGGTGCCGTTTCACTGCTGCAGGAGCAGGAAGAGGAATCAACTTTATTTTAGTACAAATGTTTATTAGTCCTAGGCGTCCCTACCTTGATGATGGCCTCGAGCCCTTGGGACCTGGCGGCATCTTCGGCCTGATGGATTGCCTTTAGTTGGTCTTCGGGTCCATAGCTGAACAACGCGGCCTCCCACTGCTATGTGGTCTTGTGTGTTTTATTCTGTGGGGATGTCCCATGACAAGCCCAAGCCATAGTTTGTAGGTCCACCCTTTCTTGGCAGAATCTACATCTATCAGATTAAAGGTCCAGGTAGTAGCGGTATTAGGTCACCGGGTTCGCATATGGATCTGTTTGTAAGAAGTGCCATGCCGTCGCTTGCCAAATCAGTGTTTGGTGATCTCGTTAAAGCTGGTCATCTGATGTCTCTCCGTTCCCAGTATTAGCGTGTCACCTGCTTGGTCCGTCAGTGCGCGAGTCAGGTTGTACCCTATTTCGTTCCCACGAATGGAGGAGTGTGTGGGTGCTCATAAAATGGGAACATCTCGATCTTGACGAAAGTTGGTTAAAATTCTTACGCTTCCGGCTAGTCTTCCTTTGGTATAGTTATTTATGGCTGTATTGGAGTCTCTGACTATGATGTTAGCCTGCGTGGAGGCTATTGCCAGTGCTGAGGCAGCCTTCTCCGCCACCTCCGCGTTTCCTGTTTTTACAGTACTACTAACTCTCGAGTCACGCTCTAGACTCGTAGCAACTATCGACATACTCTGTCTATTCGTGTACTGTGCCCCGTCCACATAGACCACGTCCGTGGCACTACGGAATCTTTTGTGGAGAGCTCTCGCTCTTGCGATTATTCGATCTTCGGGAAACTCCGGGTGCATATTTTTGGGTCTTGCGGTATTGAGAGATGTTCCCTTATTTTCCTCGGGGTGTCTCTCCGCAGTCCATGCTGGGCGTCGTAGGGTATTCCGATATCGTCTAGGATGTGTCTCCCCTTCAAACTATGTGTGAGTCTTTCATACTGCACCATTCTCGGGCCTCAATAACTTCGTCTAGTGTGTTGCGCACGCCGAGCACCAGGAACTTTTCGTTTCGACGTATTTGCCGGAAGTCCCATGACTTGCTTACACGCTCTTCTAATGACTCCTTTCTATCTTGGCTTTCTCCGCAGCGTAGAGCTTTAGGTAAGGAACCACATATACGATACGACTGATTACGAATGTTTCTATTATTTGGATGAGACTGTATTCTTCTTGCCATATTCCGTGTTGAATATCCGTTTTATTAGTCTGATTATTTGGTGAACACTTTTGTCCAGTAGCCTAGTGGTTTCTGCATTATGCTGCATACACTGGCTTTTTTGCTCAATGGATCATTTGATGTTTTCGCATAAATAACAATGTTTTAGGCACCCACGTGATATAACTGCTTCTCTAAAGTATCATCGTAATTCGATTATTCTCACGTGTAGCCATCAGCAAGATTTGTATTTTCGCTGGGATACGGGGATAATGCGTTCAGTATTTTTGAAATTGGTTTAACGATCGCGCATATAGGTGATACGTGATTTTTTTTGTCCAGTGTCAACTGTGTGTTTGCTAACCTTCAAGCATAAATAGCCTAGCCCTGGAACACGTTTTATTAATAACACGTAGCATCGTTTGCCTAATTTTATAAACACCGCAGTAGATTGGTGGGTAGGCAGGTATCTCCCAGCTGTCTCGTCCCACCTCCAACATATATAATGAAAAAGAAATGTGGCATACCTCTGCCTCTACCTTCGACCACAGCAGCCCAATGGTCTAACCACTTGACCAAGGTCCCGTGCATATTCATCTCGTACCAAAGCTGACTAGCGCTCCGAGACGATGGGTGCGTGCGAGACGTGGGTCTGACAGTTTCTCGTGTTCTTTCCTCGTGACTTGCGCTCTCAGGCGCTGTGTCAAACTGTACCCCCGTCTACGGGACCAACCCGCATTCCCCAGTATTTCTTGGTAGCAGCTAACGCTACGTAGAAACTGTGCGTTTCTCTACAGCCTTCGTGTTTGGCCCGGGTGGTCGATCAGGCTTAAAGGTTGCATCGCCGTAGTGGAAATGTGATCGTGATATCAGCGTATACCACATGACATAGTCATAGGTATGTACAACTGCATATCACGTAGCCCCTCAAGACGTTACGATCCACCCAAGAATTGACAAATCTAAGCTGGCGCCAAACGGCTGGAGTAGAAATTATGGCGTCACCGTCCCAAGATTGTATGCGACGTCGTTTTGGTGCCGTAGTCACACACAGAATTCACATCAGGCAGCTAGTTATTTGTCTTACGCAAGCACATTCGGCCACCTGGCAATACTTTGAGATATCCCTAATGATACTGGGCAGTTAGCAACCACCAAAAATGCTGCACGTAACATAAATTCCCAAAGTCCTTAAGATCTGCTTAATTTCCATTTTTGATGTTTTGACGACAATTCAGTGCCTAAGCGGCGGCGCTGCGTACTAAGCATTGCATTGTTATATCGAAATATGCGCGCTGAAATGCAGTGTTGTGGCTTACGATTTGTGTAAGTACAGTTACTGTAAATGAAAAGTAAGTACAATTCCAGTAAATCTGAAAATAACTGGACATGACCATTTGTAAAGGTTATAGAGTCAAGTCAGTGGTGTTTTTGTTTTCATTCAAATCAATATTACAGAAAGAGATGTAGTCATGGTGGCGGCTACTCTGTTTCGAATAGCAGAAACAGCAATAGAAAAAATATACGTCTAGTAAGAAAATGAAAAGAAATCCACAGCACAGACAGAAATCCACAGCACACAGTCCTATACACCCCGGAACATATAAATATGGAAGGCAAAGGCAAGTCGCACTACAATAAGTTTGTAAACAAAGTCATAAACACCCACAAGCGGCCGTGATGTAGACTGTGATATGCACATAAACAGATGAGAGTACTCGGAACAAGAAAGTATATAAGACGTCATATACAAGCGCTAATAATTACAAATAATAGAAGTGAGTTGCAGTTACATCGTGCGACTATTCAGTGCAATCTCTAGAACTTGATGAGGACGCCTGTGTCTTCATAAAAAGTTTCCATTGCGTTCAATGCTTTTCGCTGTAA
This sequence comes from Dermacentor andersoni, assembly GCF_023375885.2. Classification (NCBI taxonomy): domain Eukaryota; kingdom Metazoa; phylum Arthropoda; class Arachnida; order Ixodida; family Ixodidae; genus Dermacentor; species Dermacentor andersoni. Next base: position 90,886,347 of record NC_092818.1, read on the forward strand.
TGTTTTGAAGATGCGATTTTATGTGAGACCGGGTTCGACGCATTTTCCACGAAGTCGTAAGCGTAGGATTTTTGCAAGAATTGGTAGGTTGCACAGCGCCGATGACCCCTTTAGAGTTCGGGGTCCCAGAACTACATTCCCGGACAACTCTCTGTGGCTATGAAGGGAAAGCTACGGGGGCGGAGCTTCTGCATGTGTGTCACCGCACGAAGTAGTACGCAAGCGTTTGACAGTGCTTTTGGTTGCTCGGAAAAGACGGTGAATCGACACAGCTTCCACGTGCGGCGGTTTCGCGTTTGCCCAGAGGCGGAAGGGAAAAGCCACCAAATACGTAGACTTTTGCATTCTGTAGTGTGCTTTGTCATATTTAACTGTCGCTAATAAGGTGTGTATGTTTTATGTTCTCTAGCTTAAACTAACGTGGATGAAAGCGCGAGACTCCTTTCAGAAGCGTTCTCACTTGTGCGCAATTTGCCTCCGCAGCTTTTCCTTCACAGCCACAGAGAGTTGTCCGCGAGATATAGTCTCGATTATAGTCCGCGAGATATAGATAACGTATAGTACGCGAGGTATAGATATAGATTTCTGAGCTCTGCGTCGTTGACCAGACGAAGGCGTGATACATAATCGCTTGTCAGTTATCTTGCCGTGACACTGGCTTAGTCACCACCTCCTTGGCGTTGAAAAAACGATGATGCGCTAACGGCATTCCATAGCTACACGCTCACCGGTGTGCAGCATGTGCCCAGAAAGACCGCCAGGTACAACAGTGTTACATGCCAATCGTAAGGAGTAGGATGGCATCGACGTATATCAGGCCTAGCGTGCAGTTGGTTCCAGCTGTGAGACAAATTAGGATGTGAGCCAGGATGTTGATATCTCTAAGGCAACAAGGCAAAGCGGTAGAAGCCCTATTGTTGTTCAAATGAAACCTATCATCCCTTAATTAGGTGCACAATGGTTGTTCGTGGTATGCGGTAAGCACATGAAAGGCAAACCAGCCATGGCTGCATGAATGCGTGCCAGCATGTGAAATGGCCGGTGGTTGCAGCGGCACCTAATCTATATTTCAAGAAATTGTGAAGTTCGAAAGCGTGATGGCGCAGCAGAATGCCGTATGTTCGTTTCAGTTGCTATCGTAAAGGTCACACTTTATACGGTGCCTCTCTATGCTTACAAAAATGTTGCGCAACTTACCGCGAAGAAAATTACAATACAGTGTGCAAAGCTGCACGGTTGCAAGACGCTTTCCGAGTGTCGAAACGAAAGGCGCTAAACGTCCAGCAGGAGTAACCTGTAAGGCTTCATTCCGAACCCCCGCCAATGCACTTGCACTTTTCGTACGAGGCGGATATGCATCGGCTAATCTTCAGCATTTCGATTCGGCTTTTAATGTTCTATTACATAACGCAACACACTGGTGTTCGAGGAGATGATACTTAAGCACTGCGCTAATGTCCTATATTGTAGATATCACACCCAAACGCAGCACTGCTACAAACGATGACCCCCACTTGTCCTACACCCACCCTTAACGTTGGCTCAGTGGCTGTGGCGTTTTGTTGCTGAGTACGAGGTCGCGGGTTCGATCGATATCGAAGTTAAATATATGCGTGAAGCAACGCAAAGTGATCGAAATTATTGCGAAGCCCCTAATGCAGAGCACGTCAATCATGGCATGTGAGTTGCTTTGGTACAATCAACTCTAGGTTCGGTATTTCCGAATTTCTACTCCTTTAGGGAGCTACGACCATCGTATAAGTGAAATGGTTGACCAAATGATGTTGTGCAAAGTCAAACAAAAAGAAAAAGAAGCTCGCTCTGCATATATAGCAGGGAAGCAGTGGGTAACACAACGTCTGTTATTGTAAGAAGGCACCGCAATGTTTTCGCAGTTAAGGAAGTCTGCCCTCCCATTTTAAAGGTGGTCATTCGAAACGATCCTTCCGGGTTCGTTCACTGAAAGCCGTAGAAAAATAAACAGATCAGCGCAGCGTTTTTTCCGGGGAAAACTACCGGGCCTCTTTCAATAACGACGATTAAATCTTTTTTTTTTCTCAAATGATGTTTCCAAACTACCTTGCCGCCACTTCATGGGATCCGAGGATCTGGCTAGAGTAAACCGGGATGTTATGACGTCCAGATTCGATTAGAGGTAGGTATCGTGTGCGAGAGTTGGTCGTATCCGTATGTGTTTACCATCCCGTACGACGAAGAATCTTTCCTGTCTTCACCTTCTCGCGTGTCTTTCTGTGCCTGTTTGAAATTTATTCTTTCTTTCGTACAACTTACTTCTGCGATACAGGTTGCCTCTCGACAAGGAAAGAAGTTATTTTTTTCTGTTTCGGTTTCCAGTGCTGATTATTTAATGCCCCGCATACTAGAAAGGCCCTACGCTTCAGCAGACTCAGCTTTCTCCTGAAATCAATTGTTTACGCTCTGCGTAATATGTTCAGTTACCCGTGGCGGTGACTTAGCGGCTGTGGTATTGCGCTGCTAAGGACAAGGTCGCAGGGTCGCATCCCGGCCGTGGCGGCCGCATTTCGATGGGTACCAAATATAAAAATGCCTGAGTCCCGTGCAATGAAGGCAGCTTAAATATCCCCTAATGGCCAGAATTAATCCGGAGTCACCCACTACGGCGTGCCTCATAATCAAATATTGGTTTTGGTACGTTAAACCCCATAATTATTCATTCAAATGTTACGTTAGCTGTATTCTAAAGTGCACGAATGGTGTGGGCTTCATCGCATCCTTTTGTTGATTCTGTTTGCTTTCGCTTTTCTTTTCTCACGCATAATAATTTTTAGTATTTCATTGCCACATACAACATTATATATTTGGATTCTTGTTATTAAGGCTCTTTGGGAAAGAGTATTTCTCTGCCAATTGTCAACTTAACTTACTTGCTGTTTGATATTGTCAAAACGTTTTATACGGCTATTTTTGTATCATTAATACTTTACATGAGAAAACGAAAATACGAGCGTTAATAAAATGCTGCACTGATACTATAAAACATCTATACAAACTGGAGGCGATTGTTATTAACTTATTGGTCCTGATCGCCTGATGGTTCTGTACAATTTCCGAATCACAAATACTGATGTACTAGTGCTTCTAAACATTTGTGCAAGCACGAAAATTCGAATGTCGTGGCTACTTGCGACACCTTTACTCGAAATTGACAAAATACTTCCACGTATTTTTATCTAATATTACAGTTGATAGGACCGAAGCCTCTTGAAAAAACGTTTACTCGCAGAAGCAGTTCCTTCTTTTAAATTTTGCAGGCATTGTGCCCACTCGCTTCAAAACCGCGTCAAAGATATATAAAGTTTGCCGCTACACTTGCAAGATAGGATCCTAGGGCAAGTTTACGGAAGAAAGTGAAATGCGAAAGTCCGCAGAAACAGAAACTACCATTTTAATCCTTTCATTATCACTAGCTGATGGAAAAAAACAAATTGGAGGAAAATAAAGAGACCGCACGCACGAAAAGGAAGAGTAACCGCATACTGTAGAAATATGTAATGATAAGGAGAACAACGACTAATCGTCAACGAACATTTCCTGGATGTGAGAGATAGTCATCGACATAATAATAAACACAAGCTAGGGTCACCTCGTAAAAAGTCTGCTTAATGTCTGTTTTACGTTAGGTAAAAAAAAAAACCTAACAAACTAACAGCGGGCTTTTGTGTTGTAGTTTTTGTTGTGGACAGTTAGCCTTTGATTTTATTGTCCAGGATTTTGTGTGTCATTTATTCGCCAGGGAAGGTGCTGAACAATGCACAATTATTGGGGCTCTTATTATTTCTCACGGCACATAACATATGACGCGCCAGCTCTAGAACTGTGTAACGCTACTCGGATGCTGCAATGCAAATAAGGAATCGCTGACAATACGGCTGTCCAACTTGGAACATAACCGACATGTATTATAACACATGCACTACTCATTACTCGACTGCTCCCTGAAGGAAGGCCTATCTCTGTTAGACAGTGTGTTATAACTTGCTTAAATTGTCAAACTCTCATTGTGTATCACGTGTTTGCATCCCGTTAGCTGGACGTATCATGGGCGAGCTTTGTTCAGTGCAACTTCCTGGTTTCAGTTGTAACGCTTATTTGTATCAATGACGTTGTACTTGCGTTTCCATTTTTTTTGCAACAACTTACCCATTTTTGTCAATTTCAGTATCTCTATTTTTGGGCCCCGAAGACAAAGTGGTGTTTTAAAGTGACTGTGACTTTTAGACGAGCATCGATTACATCTGTTCGTTTATAGACCTCAAGCATGATTGTTCTGGTTGTTGCATTACTTATGGGCCCTGAAGTTGGCTGTCCGCTATTTTAGGTGACAACGTAATATGTCAAATGAGAACCTGGCACAATGCGAATATAGGCAAAACATAAATATAGGCATCTTTGATATGTTACATGCGCCCTCAACAACGACTAGGTAGAGTAGGTTGAGTCCAGGGAATTTACCACACATTGGAGTGAACGAGGTTCGTGTGAGAGTGATATCATTCGAATACCTATTCACCCTTTGCTATGGCAACGTGCACTTATCTTGTCTGCACTTACGCCCTTAATGAGAAGTTTATCTTCAAGGACTATACCTGGCGACGCAACTACGCTTGGACACGGCATGTGTGATGGTTATCGAGGCCTCTGCTGCAGGCTTGCGCGAGTGGTCCGCTACCAATTGAGCCGCGGCGATGGTTGTTCTCTCGTCAACGTTCTTGGGCATTCTTGTACGTGCACATGTTCTGACCCTGGACGCCACTGCCACTCATAGCCGTGGGCGCTGATGGTGCCACATACTGCGGGATCTGAGGACCTGGCGAAATGGCTAATAAACACTGGTACGCTACCTGAAGATATCGGGGTTGTGAGAGTGGACACCCTCGCTATACAGTGGACGAGAGGAAAGGCACGATTTTGCGTTTGAAGCAACCTACACGCAGACAACAGACAATAAAGCGAAATGAAGCATATGAGAAGATAGGAAAAACACAGGGAGCAACTTAATGCCGCTGGCTTTACTCTGCTAATCAGGCAAGAGGTAAATATAAACTGCGAGAGAATACTGTTAAATCACGGTCTCAGCTCACGACCTAATTGGCACTAGACTATAGAGACGGCTGCTACGCCCGTTTTAAGCACCGCCTTCTCTGCTTTCTTTTTCTTTGTACTTTATCCTGCTCATTCGACTAATTTGTCTCCTCCAGATCACACAAATGAACGCCGCGCACAGCGCACCGAAACAGACAAACGCGTTCTTCTCTGTCGTACGTTTCTAGACTCCGGGAGCTTCCAAGTAGCGTCCTGCAGCTTCATTAAGAAAGACTAACCATGGCCTAAAGAATACGACGCGTACTTGGCAAAGGCATTGTTCATTTTAGTCTTGCTTCTTTTTTTTTATTACGTAATCTTATTCTTGTAGATTAAGCCGCCCTGGTTGATGAGGCCACCTTTTAGGAAGACAACTGTGGCCCAACATAGAAAGATAGAAGCCATGCGAGAGAGAAGCACGTTCGAAGCACGCAGAAATGACTCCTCTTTTTCTTTCTTTTCCTATGGTCATATAATTATCTCACGAGGGAACCGACGCAAGCGGCTTCAGGTACCAAAAAAGAGCACCGGCGGCTTTGTGCACTAAGAGAAGACAAACGAAGCTCCGGTCATGTTTTTTCTACGCTTGTGTTCTGTCATATCGAGCAGCGATAGCTGTGGCCTACTTTGATGCAGCTGTATTTCACAACTTATATAGTTCACCGTTAATGATGCAAGACTTCGAATGCCCAGCGTCACGCGTATTTATCGGGAGCCTTTGAGGCATAAAGGCCCGCTGATAACGCTGGTTCTCAGTCCTCACGTCATCTGTCTAATTATTGTTTCAATATAGCAAATGATGGACTCTTTTAAAGTGTTGTCTTTCTCAGAAAGCCAGATTCCCGAAATTTGATGGCAGCGCTGGTCACCAAAACGACTGTTATGCATTGAACAAGTGTTGCTAAAAAAATGGCAAGGTAATGTTATACTGCGCATAGATATGGTGGAAATAACACTGCAAAGACAGAAAACTTAACCGTGGCAATCTGCTGACCACGACATCAAGCGCTCGGCCTTGGGCCTCGCCAGTGGCAGCAGTTTCTCAGCTGTGCCAATGTAATGGCCCTGTTAAAGTTGCAAAAGTTGTAAATAAAAGCTGTTAAGGTAATTAGTAAAAGTTCTGAAAAGATGAAACTTGTAACTTATTAAAAGTAAGAAGGAATGCTTCCATATAACGTTGTTTGATGCTGATAAGGTCTTATATGACTGAAATGCGAAAATAGCATGTGGCACATACATAAATTAGAGAAACGAAATATGTATGCCTATTGAGCACACCAAACAGCAATACTATACCAATGCACTGACACGTACATGACACCCTCAAAGAATGTTGATGACCACCCACTAAGTAGCGGCGCAGGATAAAGAGAAATATCTGGGTTGTTCTTTTTTTCCTGGTGGTGACGGTGGTGATGATGGTGGTGTAGCAGCCGATGGTGTAGCACCTGTTAGCCGGCATTAGTTAAACTTGAGCATCTCATACATTCAAGGGTGTGTCACCAAACTTTGCCCAACTCTGTGTCTGAAAGAAAACGAAGCAACACTGGTAGCGCTGTCTTCCTGACTATTTCGGGCCATTCAGGGAACACTACAACTGCGTAGCTCACATGTTTACTAGCTTTAGTTTGCAGTCTGTAAATCGACGCCTTTCTCTCCTCATCGAACTGAGGGAACTACCGGACAAAGTGTTCTATATCGCCGATCTCTCCACATAAAGCACAAATCAGGGAAGCTGATCGTCCAGTCTTAGAACGACCAAGCCTGGGTGTCAGCGGAGTTAGTTCTAATGCAATACAGTGGCATAGCGTCTTCGCGAATGAATCCTTGGACCCCACATGCTTGATGTGGAGTTTTGTACAGCACCCGAAAATGATTTGCGGATTTCGTCCTTAGTTTACTGCTGATTCTCTGGTGCTCTAAATTTTGAGGCCCATGATAGCTCTTAGCATTCAAGAGCCTCAGCATTCCTATTACATTCAATTCAGCATGTGATGGGATTCACTGAAATTTTACATTGCATACCATGCTCCTAAGGTATTTAAAGAACGCCGCAGATTTCTAGAAAACCTCTCTCGAGGCGGGCCACAATATAATCGTTGTGACGCTGACTTTGAGTGCGTAAGAGTAACGAGATCTTCTGCAGAATAGACCCTTAGTTTTCGCGAAAACTAAGCAATTCAGCCGACCAGACCATGGCACGTCAAGGCCAGGTATGCATAATGCCGCTGCGCAGCTCTGTGTAGGTACTTCGTTAGGATGGATAGTTGGGCGTGTTGGTTAAGCATGATTTCTGAAGTGAAGGCGCTAAGAAGACGGAGGACAAAGAAGGCGCCCTGTGTGTGTGTGTTTCTTCTTTGTCCTCCGTCTTTTTAGCGCCTTCACTTCAGAAATTGTGTAGGTACGCACGCCAACTTGCAAGTGGATTCAGTACGCTGTGTTGAAGTGACCCAGCACAAAAAAATTTGCTTCGGCTGTTGGAATGGTGTGTTTCGTTTTTAGATGGGGTACTCTTACGCTGCAGGTGACATATTCAAAGGCCATGGCGGTTCCAGACGGCTCAGTTTAGGACATCCGAAACCTGACAGTCTGAAGTTGTTCAGCGCCACGCGACAGTGGGAACGTGTTTTACTCGCAGTTGCCTGAGAAGCGCCTTGCCAGTAAAGGACTGCAGAAGGTTTAATGGTTGAGTCTACAAGACTTGGGGTCCCATAAGCCGCGCTGAAGTTACTCAGCTTCGCTTATGGCTTCCTCATTCGCAGCCGCCGAGGAAAAAACACATTGCCAAAGGAAGTCACCTTCTATGTCTTGCCTGCAAGCGCTTGAATTCTCTTTTTAGTGATGATAGCAACGTCAGCTGGTGAAGAATGCAGCTTGTTATTAGTGCAGCGTTAAGTTTCACCATGGGCATAAGATGGCTGCCCCAACGTACACCTGCCATGCGACGAAGTGCGTTGAGCCTTTGTGCTGCTGCAGTGATAATACCTTCAACCACACGTCGTCAAAACAGAATGTTGTCAATGGTGACGTCTAGGAACCGAACACTAGCTGCAGGGCGAATTCGGCGGCCTCTAATTTTGAGCGTAAAGCATGTTGACCTCGGTTTCCCTCCGGGAAAAAGTATAAAGTGATGATTTTTCCGATCATAAGGAGAGGCCAAGCACTGATAATTGGCGTTCGATGGTGGAGATTACGCGCTGGGTTATTTGTTCCGAGCTTTCGTGATGGAAACCCAAGATAATGCAAATTGCGTCAGCGTAAATAGACATCTTAAAAGGCGTCTTGCCTCTCTTTATTGCATCAGTAGAGCTGGCCATGGCAACGTCAAAAAGCGAAGGAGATAGGAGACGTCCTTGAGACACGCCGAGGCAAATGCGTCGCTCTTCACGCATTGTTTTTCCAAGCTCACCTCGGACACAGCGATTTCTGGAAAATTGCTGTATGACTTTGTCTGAAGCACACATTCGAATGCCTTGGCAACGTCCATAAAGACTGCGAAACGCCGTCGACTCGGTAGGGATCGATGTGATTCAGCAAGTCCAAAACTATATCCTGAGCACTCAACCACTGACGCTATCCAGTCATACGCAACATCGGTTTCCTTCCTTGCTCCATATGCCAAGTTACCCCTGTACACACTAGTCTTTTTGTCAGCTTTGACACCTTTGATTTTAATGATACTGGTCGATTTGATGCTATTTTCACAGGATTCTTTCCGGGCCCGAGCACTAGCGCCACCCGTGCTGCCTTCCACATTTCTGTAATTTCACCCGTACTCTAGGCGTGATCGAGTATATCCAGAAGGGCGCGTCTTCGACACGCAGGGCAAATTTGGCAGCATCTGATTGCCGATTAAATCCGGACGGACTGCTTAGTGTTTCCTTAAGGTACTAATCACCAGTTCCAATTTGCGAAAGTGAGTTCATCGTGCAGGGTGACTCAGACGATCTGGGGTGTTTACTGCTTCTACTAACCGTATATACTAACCGTATAGACGTGTATACGTCTGCTACAAGAGCTTGTAAAGCTTTTCCTCGCTTTAAATCGCATGCATCGAATGGCCTGTCAGGCCTATCCGGATTGGACCTTTCCGACCAGGCCATTGATCACTCCCCATATCTTTGTCATAAGAGTGACGGCTCACAGGTTCTCTTAGAAAGCAGCCCATTGAGCGCTTCCTAGTTGTTTTGTGCGGCGATGGATGACAGCGTTTCTTGTTATATGCTTTTTTGCAGACGGATCTCCCTTTTTCCTCACTGGCTTCCAATCCGTACCACTGCGCTCTTCGCAAAGGTTCTTCAGTTTCACGTCGGGAGCTCAACAATCCATATATTGCACAAGTTAAAGCCCTTGACTTAAGAACTCCGGCCATTATTTCTATATCTCTTGGAGACACACTATTTAAACGTAAACCGCGCGGCCCTGTGCTTTCTGTGCTTGCGACAGCCCCATTTCTCATGAAAGCTTGGTCGGCAACTGCGCCCCAAGCTATACTGCTTCGCCCGTGGAGGCAATTGGGAAACTTTTTACGACCGCAGTTTTGGTTCTTCCGAAATGAAATGTTTATCGAATTCCGGTATAGAATCGGTGGTAAAGGAGGTTAACCCGGCACAATTTTCTTTGCTTTAAAAAGAGTCTCGGTAGAAACAGGCCCTAAAGGAACAATTTTCTTGTTGGACTGGCGGCCAACTTCACGTCTGGGTGTGACACCGTTGTCTGGCGATTACTGTTCCTCAGAATCTCGCTGGCTCCCTCTATTTGCACCTTTAACTTTACCGCCATAGTAAAACTGGATGCCGCAGGACTCCTTGTCTCAAACAACCCCCGATTATAGTGGTTTCGCAAAAATAATACAATAGTCCTTCTTGATGTATTTCGTTATTTCTGTTCATTTCTTTAGATAAGTGTTACAGTGTTGCTTCTGCATGCGTATTTTTATTTTATGGTGTCTCGCGTACTGCATCTCTTATTGTTGATTTGTGTAAAACCTCAATTTATTTATCTTTATTTTCCCATTTAGAGGCTAACCAGTGAACAGCTAGTAAAGAGCAAAGAGTCTGGGAATGCTGGCATAAATGTTTTCTTCGGTTTATATTGCAAACTATGAGAAAACTGCTATCTTGTTTCATTGTCTGTTATTTTTACTGCCGTTTACTGCCACGCGAATTGTAGGCAACCTATAAAGGGCCGCAACTACAACTTCCTCTATCAATTATTATGCATTTGTATAATTTACGGCTGCGGAGAAGCCGGCGAAATATTGCATTGGTGATTAACGTTTCCAGATATTGCAATATGTCATTCAATAAAACAAGTAAATATTGTTTTATGCAGTCACGTTCGCAAATATATTCAAAGCCTCGGAACGCGTTTCTCGGTGTGGGGATCAACTTGTTCCGGTTACTCGTTGCCATTACTCGTCACTGTGATTACTTCATCGCTTTTTAGCGCGCGCGGTCAATTCGTTGTTCTCGTCTCCCACTCCCGCTTTCCTTCTGCTATGTTTCTCTTATTTATCCATCTACCTCTCGTGGAGGTTCGACAACCGGAAGTACCTCTGGTTGACCTCCCTGTCGTTCTATGAATTCTCTCTCTCTCTCTCTTCTCCCTAATGTAATATAGAGCTTCTACCTAAGCCAGAAACAAAAATAGATTGGTTTCGGTGGCCTTCTATATTGGTTTTACACGATAGATATAAAAAACGCGCATCTGTGGCATCGTTAGTGGGCAGTTTTAAGTCTTTGTAGTTTAGTCGCAGCTTACGAGACTTACACACATGTCCACTTCCGTGGAAATCACTTTGTGGTTCCATTATCCTGAAGTTCACTTGTCAGTGACGACTCTCCTCTATTTAGCCGGGAAATATACTCAGCACACCCACATCTACACTGATGCCTCAACCACTCGGGAGACTTCCCCCTGTGGTTTTTACATGCCCTCAATAGGACAAATGCTTCCTTATCAGCTGCAGCGGAGGACATCCTCAATGACAGCAGAACTTCACGGCATCAAAGAAGATGTCCTCTATATACTGTGCAGACCGCTTGATCAATGGGCGATTTTCACTGATTCTAAAGGAGCACTACAAAAATTGTGCAGTCTGTTAAAAAAACAGTAGTCAGCCTGTTTCTTTCGAAATTTCGTACTTACATCACTTAGACATTGCATCAGGCCAATGTATCACATTTCAGTGGATACCTGCTCATTGTGGCATTCTGGACAACGAAAAAGCAGATTAAATGGCACCCAAAGGTCTTCAACACCAAAACTATAAGCGGATTTATTTCACTAGTTCTGATACTTCCTAACTAGCGAAAAGATCTGCTTCTGAAGAAAAGGACCGGCTGTCGAGCTTGCCGACCCAACTTCACCCTTTCCTTGACTCAATCGACCCAAATCTCAAATCCAGACTCCCATCCAACATTCCTCGCCATTTTCAAACCCTATATCATCGACTTCGCCTGAACGCCACCTATGGAGACGGCTTACGGTACCGCTTCGGTCAAGTAACAAGTCCACACTGTAACAACTATGGCTCGATTGGAACCATGGAGCATATCCTGTTTTACTGTCGAGCGTATGCCGACGAGCGTGCGTTTTATGAACATTAAATACATTCGCTTACACAGAGACCTTTGTCATTTGACTGTGTCTTAGGCGCTTTAGCCTGCCTCTCACGAAAGAGGCGTGCGATGAACTTTTTACTCACACACTTAGAAGATATTGGTCAACTCGACAAGCTTTAGTTCTAGTCTGTCACCAACATGTACCTCCCACGGAATGAATTCTGTCACCCCATTGTAGGACGGTGCATACACTGAAGGATTTTACCACAGCACGCCATTTCCCATGAGACAGAAAACTCAGTGCCCATTTTTTTAACTTATTCCATTCTTTTACGCCTCCCTATTTTTCTTCCTCTCGCCCAAATTACCTTCCCTACGCAGAGTAGCATGTCAGCGTTTTTTGTACGTCGGCTAAGATTTCTGCCTTTCATTAAAGGGTTCCCTCTCTCTCTCTCTCTCTCTCTCTCTCTCTCTTGTGCTTGACATTCTCATCGCGAAAATTTTTTCAGTTGCACTGCCTCTCAGAGCTGCTCTTTCTCTATATCTTCCCTCCCCTTTTCCGTCTCCGCAGTTTACCACTGACCTGGTTTATCGGAAGGTGTCCGACAGCAGGTGTCAGGATGATGCGTTACATTCTGTGTTCATAGGTGCAGGTGTAGCACTTTGCCATAGCGTGTCGTGTTCGACAAAGGAACATAACAGTGCATGTGCAAGGCCAGTCCTGCGTTCTCTTTAGCGGGTGAGCAGCATGTAAATTCACCATAGAATCCACCCTAGTGTCTTGAAGATATTCTATGGCGCACTCCGTTGTATGAATGGCTTCCATCTTTTCTCCGTACTTCCTTTCTTTTTTGTCTGGCTTCTCGACTATTTTTCTTTCTTTTACCAAACCAGGTGGCTTCGTGAAGCTCCGCAAGTACACAACGTTGTCAGGTGTCCTCTAAGCAACGGTCTAAACAAAGACAAATGTTCGTTGCTTGACTGAATAGTCCGCGCAAGAAAGCTTCAGGAAGGCGGAAACCTCCATCTACCAGCTTATCTCCACGTTGCTCCCGTTACTCCAAGCGTTCAGCTCCTTTGGGCACTGAGCTTATGTATCGGGCAACGCTAAAGGAGCACTGATCGATGCAGCGTCGTATGCGGCGCTTTCCCCTTGGGAACAGAGGTGAGGAGGCAAAAACAACTGGCACTGCGCAGCGGTAATATTGCATCTGAAGGTTACAAGGGGCTCAGAGAGAAAGAGCGAGCAAGAAGCAGAAATGAAAGAAGAGATCGTCGGTACGAACAAGAAAGCAGGGAATTCTAGCCTTGCTGGTCTTTCCGGTTCATTGCTTTACGCCTGCTGATATGAACGTGCCACTGAGCAAACGCAACACTGTCCAGTGAGCGTAGCCGGCCGTTCCTGCTTTTGCTGCGATGCCGTCGCTACCGTAAGCAGGCTCATGGCGCTGCTGCAGTGACTGTGCATTTTTTTTTCGTACATGGTGATGCAAGAAGGAGTGCAAGGCTTGATAGTGATAAGAACAAATTGGTCTGCTCTAGGCCACTAAATCTGCGCCTGTCCTCTGGCCCTCCACGCCACCAATCTCGCTGATTGCAGCACAGCGAGCATTGTGCCTTTGCCGAAACTTGCGTACGCTGACAAGTTGGAAGTTTGGCTCCTTTTCACAACTTATTACGCCTTTCGAGAAAAAACATCTGAACCAACGAGTATTAAATGTTTAGTCGACGAAGAGTATCAGGGTTGAGTGTGCGGACGCGTGACTTGACGCCAAAGTCCCGGTCAATAAGTTGGTCGCACTTTAGGTCTGTCACGGATGCTTAGTGAGTGCAATGCCAACGCAATACAAGAGCCTCCATTGCTGCCCATGTCTAGCGGAAGGTGTCCTGGAGATGTATATAATATGGTCGAAGCGTAACAGAAGGGAAGAATTTTGGAAATGTGGCACCAGCATTGCCCCGCAGGAATGGATGTACATGCTGCTGTACCGTCCAAGAGTAGACGCATAGTAGTCAGTATTTGTCGAAATAAAATAAGCTGCCGAAAAAGAAAAGACCTATGCGTTACATATAATTCGCATAATTTTCGGCGTGAAATTATGTTGTACAGAACGACATAAATTTCTGCAGATTCCACACAGCCATCATGTCATTAGTGGAGCAGCGCAGAAACTTCGCGCAGAGGGTGCTGGCGAAAATTAGAATGGTGACGTGTAGTCGTTAGTTTGATATTCGTTTGAATTTTATTTGTGGAGAGGGTTGAGCGTAGAGTAAATCGCACATACATAAGCAATGCTAGTGCAAGACGCGCGCCGGAAAACAGCTTGCTTGTGATGGCTGCTAAAATTATTCGAAGCATGGGGCAAGAAATTTTTCTGGACAAACTTTATATTAGTGGCATACAATTTTAACCCTGTAATGTACAAGCTATTCTTATGCTACGCCGAGTTCACGCCCCACAATGCTGATTTAAGCGCGAGAACACTTAACGCCAAGCGCGTAATTGCGTTTTCCATATAGAGTGAAGTTTCCAGCTTCAGACAATTCAACAAACCAGTCACTAAACAATTATGCACTACACTAATGAAGTTTAAACTCAAGCAACATTTCATTGTAATGCGTCAAATTTATTCTCCAAGAACAGGTATAAAGATGAAGAATTTGTTTCAGTTTACCTTGATGTAGAAGTGTATTTGGCTATTAGAGGAATAAAGTTGGTTACCATTCCTAATTTAATGTTTTTACTAATTAAGAACAAACACTTTGTGGAACGTGTATTTAAACAACTGAAGTGAGCCGGTAAAGAAAACTTTACCATTTTATAGAAACGCTGTGTTTAGCACCCCTTTCAGTTCAAAAGACTCAAAATGCGTCCAGAAGTGTGCTACTGCTTTTCTGGAGTGATTTTCAATGTAATAACATTTTGCAGATCTGTTGCCGATGGCAGACGCATATTGCAGGAAGGCCGTTTGTAAAGAGGGGGTTACGTTGCATGTGTAAGGAAGGACTTACATTGTGGATGCAGGTACGGCTAATCAGATTGTTGACTGAGTGCGCAGATCTTGTGGAATTACACAATTTGTTTTATTTTTCGTACCGTTCTTGGTATTTTAACACTACGAGAAAGGCGATTGTTTTTGATTTGCAAAATTGCTTCTGCAAGGTCACAAGTTAACTGTCTCTTTGTTCAGCTACGCCGGTCCTTTTCTCAAGACTGTTTGCGCACTGTCGAAATCAGGGGCTTCCACCCAACTACAGCGGAGTATTTATTCCCCGAGTCATTCTGAAAGTCTAAGCTGAGGTACAGTTGCGGGCACTGTCCCCTCCAGACTTGGGCGCAATGAAGCCATTAGCGGCGTGTTCCTTCCTGGGCCATTAGCTATTCATTGAAACTTAACTCATTAGGTTCGCGTCCCTTGGGCACATGTATCTGAAAGGGGACCTGTGGCTTCATTCTCTCGTATAGGATCACTGGCTCCACGTTTTCTTTTTCGTTTTTTTTTCTCACTTTTGCGAAGAGTTTGCCCAACATCGCCACCCTTTGTGAGGCGATGCTTTTCAGCAGGTTATTCGGGGACTTAATGAATGGATAACATTTTTGTCCAAAAGCTCTGCGCTGCGAGTCGCTTGGCAGTGAATGGTCAAAGTGAGTGATTGCCGCCAAACGTTCAATTGCACCTAAGCACTTGAATTGCACTTGCACCTAAGCGACCTTGAATGCGTCATCTGGCCCAGCGTGTCAATCCACCCGCCACTGATTGAGTTTCGGGTAATAGATAACGAAGCAAACCTCGTCCACTAATATACTGTAGCAGGCTGTCGACTGTATGCGAAGAACCCCGAAAAAGAATTTAATGTATTTTGAGAGTGAGAGTGCAGTGCAAGTGAAGTGCCTTATTATTATCCGTAAAATTTAAATCGTTCTTATTTTAGGGAGTGTGTCGCTTGGGGTAGTCGGTGTGAGTGATTGTGAGCTAATGGCGTAGGCTTGGTGGGTTGGTATACCACCTATTATGGCGAAAACCTGGCGCAAACTTACTATATATTCTAGTCTTACAGGTTATTTCTGAGCTTACATTGCAATTAGCTTTCCTCTAAAATTCTAACAAGGACTCATTTATTTAGGCAGGTCACGGAGACAGGTCACACTTGAACAGGAAACTAGTCTGGCTGCTCTATTTCGTTCGCTCCGTCATTGAAATTGTGTCTGTGTAGATGCACTCAACTTTCTCAACAATGTCACTTTTCTGCATTTACTAGTTCAAGATTTCATGCCTTGCTTTTATATTTTTAGGTCATTTCTCTAGTTCCCATAACCAATGGGCAACAAATATATAACTTGTCCTTGCGTTCCTTTACATCACTGTGTCTCTTCCAGTAGGAAAATGTTTCATTTCTGATACTATTATAACGGTCAGGTCGCACTATTGGAGTAGCAATAGAAGCTACGTCATCAAAATTCTTTTTTAAAGGAGTTCCAAAATGAAGAAAGGGGCTGACAGATGGAATATCACACTGTGGTATAAAGGTTATGAACCGGGATAAGTTGCCCCAGAAAGGCTGGCCAACGTTTCGATAGGAAGACCTATCTTCGTCAAAGGTGGTTGCATGATTTTTAAAGGAATTGCAAGATTGGAGCAAAACAAGAAACAAACGAAGAGCGTACTTATTGTAAATAGTTTTATTGCCTCAGCTTCGTAAGCGACTACTACGACTGATCTCGATTTTCATTTTAGGGTGAGCGTTTTAGCGACTTTAAAACCTAATTGTGGAATATAGCTTCGAAGAATAGCTTTTTTTTTTTCGCAGTAGTATTTACATATTTAGGCTAATTCTGCTAGGTATGTGCTATCTATAAGCGTTACCACCAAAGGTGCTCATTTATTGTACCTAGCACTTGAAACTAAGAATGAAAGCCTGTATAGCCTTCACTGACAATAACCGACCCTTGGCGTGTCACTGTCACCCTGATAAAATGGACAATGCTCAAAGTTACATTTTATTCAAGCTGATTATGTTCTACCGTTAGGTAACGAAGGAATCCATTCCGCGTTCTTTTCATAGACTAAATCTTCGATTCCGCTCGGAGTTTTCAGTGCGATGCATGCTTGCGAAAGTGGCTGCATTAATAACTCGTGAATACATGTTCTTTGGGCAAGTGGGTTTGTAATGGCTGTAAACGGTTTCAGTTGATACGTGGGACAGGCAAAAATACAGAGACAATCAAAGGGTAAACTGCAAACTAATTCTTTATTTCTTGAGCGCGTGGAACATATGCTGGTTGATGAAGAATAAACCGGACATGCACGCAATCATGTAAATAAAAAATAATAACAGCGACAGCTAGGGCGTTTTCATGCCAGATACCAATAGAATATACACATACAGACATATAGAAATCAACAATGTCGCTCTAATTGCTTCGTTCTGACGTTTATTCGTGTTTGTAGGGTGCATTTATGAGGATTCCATGGCATCTGATCATTTATACGAAGCTCCCAGCTCCGTAAACATTGCTACCCATCCCTGAATTATAGTTACGTAGGCGGAATCCTGCTCATATTACTCCAAAGTCTGGCGAACCTTCACATATTCTGGATATTATTAATAACATTACAGAATTTTTGTAATGAACTTGAAGCTCAGTCAGCATATCTTGCTTTCTCAATTACTCCTACACTCAAATTAATTCGCAGACTCCCTAATCAATTGTTTACTGAAAATGATGCCTCTGGAGGGAGACATTATTTTAGCAAACATTCCTTAGTAACGCTTCGCTGTGGTGAAGAAGACGAAAAACGGGAATTTATTAGCCATGAATAAGTAAAACTACGACGCTTGGTAAAGATTTATGCTAACAACCACGTCGTTTTGTTTTTCTTAGCGTCCGTACCTATGGTGGAATTCAAACTTACTTTCGCTTCTTATTTAATACCTTAAAAAACGGCAACGTAGGTTATATCAAAGCTTACTATCACTGTGCCCAGTTGTAAAATTTTAGGCTAACCTTTTACAATTTCAAATGCACACATATTCCCAGGGCCACTTGCAAATTGACTATACAAAAACACACAATTTTCAACAAGACGTAACATAAACTACGGAAAAGATCCATTGCATACGCACACCTACATCAGCCCTCACATTCGTTTAATTACGTCTTCTTGATTTCCTATAAGCTAACGCAAGAATACCCAGTCATATAACCGACCACCTCTCGCAGAGGGATCAGCAACTCCGCAGCCATAAAAAAAAATTCCTTTTCTACGTAGCCCCCATTGAAACAAAGCGAAACTAAAATGCACTCTGATATTATGGTTAGAATGCATTCACTCGGAAGCTATTGCGACACGCGAGGAGAAATTGAATTCGTGGTTGTTTTGATTTTCTACCGTTCACAGGAAAGCTTACTGCTCCTAGAGAGGCTTCCGTATATTGTTGCCCTGCATCCTCAAGTACCTCTAGCGCACGTGACATTGGCGGCTCGGCTGCTGTGGGGGGGAGGGGGGGGGGAAGCACACCGAATAAAAAAAACACCCCGAGGCTATGAATTCGCATCAACCTTTTCAAAGTCTAACGCAACGTGACCAGGCGTTGCAATTGGAAAGCAGGAGGTTCGCATGAAAGGATTGAGTGCTGCACATCGCAGTAGTTCCATTCAGCTCACGTGAAACGGAGGCGGCTTTTGGTTGTTTTCGTGCACCGGGAAAATGGCTGAATGAAGTCAGCTCGGCAATCGACAGGCCCGAGTGACCCGACCGTTTCTACTTTGGGCACTGCATATATATTTAATTTCATTTATGCGGGATTACATAGTTATTGATCTTTCCGGCGTCGATTTTCGATTCGTAGGTTTAACGTGCGCCGTTTTACGCATGGGACTCTCTTTATCATCGCTTTGTTTTGGCAGACTAAGCGAGGAGAAGGAGGCGGCGTTATCTATGATGCAAGCTCATAATCTCTTGCGCACATCTTTCTTTTTTAAGGAAGTTCAGGCTAATGAGTTTTTCCTTAGGAATTGGGATGCTCACCACTTACAATTCTGCCTATATGCGGCGAAGCAGGGACTTTGTTATTTTGTTGCACACTTTTCGTAATCGGCGCAAATTCTCTAGTTAGCCATTACCACTAGCAAAATTTTGGCGTAAACGTCTACGATTTCGAAACAATTCCTTTCGAGATAGTTATGGCGAATTCAATTGTGGCCAAGAGATGTTAGCTGGAGTTAATTCGTGTTCGCTTTAAACAGTAAGACGCGTGCACAGATACGCATACAAGAGCTCACAATATTGCAATTACGATGTGATCCGACACAAAAATACCATCATCATCACCACCAGCAGCCTATTTTATGTCCACTGAAGGACGAAGGCCTCTCTATGCAATCGCCAATTACCCCTGTCCTGCGCCAACCGATTCCAACTATAGTTGCTGCAAATTTCCTAATTTTATGGCACCACCTAGACTTCTGCCGTCCTCTACAACGCTTCTCTTCTCTTGGTGCCCATTCTGTAACCCTAATGCTCCAACGGTTATCTAACCTGCGAATTACATGACCTGTTTCGCGCATTTTTTTCTCTTAATGTCAATCAGAATATCGGCTATAATGGTTTGCTCTCTGGTCCAAACAGCTTTCTTTCTGTCTCTTAAAGTTATGCCCAGCATTGCTCGTTCCATCGCTCTTTGCGTGGTCCTTAACTTGTTCTCAAGCTTCCTTGTCAGTGTCCAAGTCTCTGCCCCATACGTCAGCACCGGTAAAATGCACTGATTTTACACGTTCCTTTTCAAAGATAAGGGTAAGCTTCCGATCAGAAGCTCACAGTGTCTGCCGTGTGCGATCCAACCCATCTGGATTCTTCTATGAATTTCCTTCTCATGATCAAGGTTCCCTGTGAATAATTGACCTAGGTAAATGTACTTTTTCACTGACTCTGGACGCTGGGTGGCGATCCTGAACTCTTGTTTCCTTGCATGGTCATTCAGAATTATCTTTGTCTTCTGCATAATAAGCTTCACCCCACACTTACACTCTCTCTGTTAAGGTCATCCGTCAGTTGTAACGCGTCTGCAGTGTTGCTGAATAGAACGATGTCATAGGCAAACCGAAGGTTGATGAGATATTCGCCGTCGATCCTTACTACTAAGCCTTCCCAGTTTAATAGCTTGAATACTTCCTCCAAGCACGCAGTGAATAGCATGGAAGAAATTGTGTCTCCTTGTCTGACGCCTTTCTTTATCGGTATCTTTTTACTTTTCTTGTGTAGAATTAAGGTAGCTATGAAATCTCTGTAGATATTTTCAAGATATTTACGTAAGCGGTCTGTACTCCTTGATTACGTAATACCTATATGACTGCTGGTATCTCGACTGAATCAAATGCCTTTTCGTAATCTATGCAAGCCATATGAGAGGCTGATTGTACTCTGCGGATTTTTCAGTTACTTGATTGATGACATGGATGCGATCCATTGTAGAGCATTCCTTCCTGAAACATGCCTGTTGCCTTGGTTGACTAAAGTCCAGCGTTGCCCTTATTCTATTGGGGATTATCTTGGTGAACATTTTACATAATAGTGGGAGTAAGCTAAGAGGCCTTTAATTTTTCTGTTCTTCAGCGTTTCCCTCTTTGTGGATTAGCATAATTTTTGCATTCTTCCAGTTTTCTAGGACCCTAGCAGTCGATAGACACTTCGTATAGAGAGCCGCCAGTTTTCCAAGCATTAAGTCTCCTCCATCTTTGATTAAATCGACTGTTATTCCATCTTCTCCTGCCGCTCTTCCCCGTTTCACGTCTTGCAAGGCCCTGTTCACAATGTCGCTAGATATAGGAGGACTTTCTGTATCCTCTTCAATAATGTTTCGAATGGAGGTATTCTGAGTCCTCTGGGTACTGTACAGGTCAGTATAGAATTCTTCTGCTGCTTTTACTATACCTTCGAGATCGCTGATGATATCACCCTGCTTATCTTTCGGTGCATACAGCTTGGTTTGTCCTGTGCCAAGTTTCCTTCTCACTGATTTCAGGCAGCATCTATTTTTACGTCTTTTTCAGTCTTTCTCACATTATAATTTCTAATATCACTTGTTTTCGCCTTATTGGTCAGTTCTTACGGTTCCGCGAATTCTGTGTTATCTCATCACACTTTCATTTTTTGTCGGTTCTGTATCAGGTCTTTTGTTACTTGGGACAGCTTGCCTACTGGGTACCTTCATGTGCCGGTGTTGCCTACTGGTTGCCCTGGTGTCTTGCCTCCCCCTTCAATTGCTGCCTCTGAAGCCAGCCTTGGTACGGTTTCATTCATGACCTTTATCTCATCTTCATCTCTCTCTCCTAAGGCTGTATATTTGTTTGCAAATACCAGCCTGAATTTGTATTCTTTTACGATTACTGCCTCTAAGTTGGCCTGTTTCTTCTTGACCAACTTTACTCTTTCTCTCTTGACATTGTGGTGAATCCTAGCCCTCACTATCTTATGATCACTGCACTTTACCCTACCTATCACTTCTACATCGGGCACTATGCTGCGATCGGCAAAAAGTATGAAATCAAGTTCATGTCTTCTTTCACTATTAGGGCTTTTCCAGGTCCACTTGCTGTTGCTACGCTTCCTGAAAAAGGTGTTCATAATTCTCAGCTTATTCCTTTCTGCGAATTCTACAAGCATCTCTCCTCTAGCGTCCCTAGAATCGACGCCATATTTGCAAATTCCTAGTTCACCAATCTCTTTTTGCCCATTTTTGCATTGAAATCGCCGGTACACTGAGTTTGCACTTTTCTCATCGCTAATTCAACATCTTCATAAAACTGATTCGCTTTATCATCATCGTGAATGGATGTTGGGATGTAGGCTTGTACTACCTTTAATCTATACCTGTGATTAAATTTGATTACGACTACTGCTACCCTCTCAATAATGCTTAGAATGTCCTTACGGATTAGGAATCGTACCCCGTATTGCTTCCTATCTGGGAGACCTCTATAGCAGAGGATATGGTCGGTAGTCAGCACTGTATAAGCCCCACCAGTTCTTCTAATATCGCTAAGCCCAATGATGTCCCAAATAATGTCTGATAGTTCCTCAAAGTGTCCTACTAAGCTAGCCTCACTCGACAGAGTTCGGCTGTTAAAGGTTATCAGGCTCAGTTTCCATTGGTGGCCCGTCGGGGTCCACAGAATCTTAGCACTCTCTGCGGCGTTACAGGTCTGACTGCCACCTTGGTCAGATGCTCCACAGCTGCAGGGGACTGAGGACCATGGGATAATTGTAGGAATCATGTGGGAGGGGGTGGCCGAATACTGCACCAGGGAGGCCAACTCCTCTTCTGGTGAGGGAGCGTCTTTGTTGAAGCTTAGTGGGCCTTCCTAATTTCGTTGTGCTTGGATTAGTATAGCCCCACTTGTTTTCGGCAACTTTTGTTGGTGTCACACGTCACTCCAAGCCTGCAGATGTAGTGCACTGAAGGAGGCTATATTCAGGCACACCATCGTGTGCCTGCATATACGGTACCGCAGTTTCTCTCCCTGGTGCTTAACTTCGCCGTTATCCCAATCTATTTTACTCTCCTTCTCGTCTCATAGAACACGTAGTTCTTCCGATTTGTGTGCCTCCAATATAGTATCACACCTAAATAATAACTAAAACGACCTTTATTTTTTTGCGTATACAATTGCAATAGAACTGTATAGAGCACAATGGTACTGGTACTGGTTTTCTGGTACTGGCCAAAAATTGTGACCGCTGCTGCTCACAATAGAAGCTCGTGAATCTATCTACTGCAGCTGCACTGTCAAATCGAGGTGCATTAAGTAGTGGCAGTGCTTTGAAGTAAGCAACTTTTTGCGTCACTTTGCTTAGTAGTTTACTTAATAGTTATTTCTGATATTTTTTACTCCGAGAGGTTGCTGACTTTACCATGCGTCAATTTTGTACAAGCTCGCATATTTGAGGCTATTATCACACAGAATAAAACATTGCAAACGTCACTTCGTAATAGATGAAGTCACCCCGTCTTTCCACAAATAAAATTATTCAAAGTAAGCATACGGAAGTGCTGTGCTGCCTGATGTATGGACAGCCTAAGCTGAACAATGCTGCTACGCAATTCGCAGGCTTTATTAAAAAGCTGTCACATATTGCCGTTGAGGATCTACTCATCTGTGCAATGAGTGCAATGATTGAAAAATGAAAACGTCGCTGTGTTGGTTAGTTGAGTGCTATATACGCACTCAGTGCACAATCGGATTAGCCGTTCTTCCAAAATGAATGCAAGTCCTTTCATACACATGCAACGTAACGTCCTCTTTACGAACGTCTCGTTGAAAAATATGCGACCTTATTTGCAACCGACCCGTAAAATGCTATTAAATTGAAATTCAGTCAACATAAATGCTAGAAGGAACAGCAGCGCATTTCATGAAGTATTTTGAGTCTGTACACCCCGAAAGGGGTGCTGGCATTTCTATAAAATGCTTCTCTTTTCTTCCGCCTGACTTCAATTCATTAATTACGTGTTCCAAAAAGTCCACATTATTGATTAGTAAAAAATTTAATTAGTGATTGAAACCAAGTTTAATCCTATAGTGGTCAAACAGTGTGACGCATCAAGGTAAATTAAAAGCAATTCTTCACATTTGTTTCTGTTCATGGAGAATAAATTTGTACTCACTACAAAAAAAATGTAACTTGAGTTACTTGTTACTTGGGATAATCTAATGTTAAGTTTTTCTTGCGCAGAATATTAACTAAAGTTGGCAGTAATGCACTTAGCAGCAGCGGCAGCAGCTCATTTCCTGTGGCCCGTTGTGGCAGACGTGGTACTGGCAAATAATGTGCAGCGCAGTCCACCAATAACGGACACTAATGTGCTTCTCTGACAATATTGGCACACTGGCTGCAGATGCCAGCTGAACCTGTATGTATGCACTGCATGATTCGAACTCGTATGAACCCTTATGAAATGGTTGAAGCCGGTTGGAACCGTCGCATTTTGAATCGAACCGAGCAGCAAATTACGCTGAACATTGAACCTAAACGCGAACCAAACCAGACATTTCGGTTCCGTACTCTGTTGAATACATTGATTATGTATATCTGGCTGCTAATTTTTGCAGGCACTTCAGTTGAATTATTGAAGATACTTAAAACAGCTGCAAATTAAATCAGCACTTCCTAAGCACGGTCTGACTGGCGCCTTATCAGCTCTTACCTTCACATGTGTGACAGCTCTTTCGGTAGTTCGTTCCCCGAGCAAGGCAGTTCACCTTCGGTATCTTCACAAAGGCATCAGATATGCACGGGTTATGGATATGTAATATGGTTAAAGGCGAAATCTTTAAAACAGCATTCCAGTAAACACACGCATTGCTGTTAATCTCCGCAGAACGTATCAGAAAGCATTGCCCGATGCGGCAGGCGCCAGCGAAAGAAGCAAACGAGAGTGCGACCGAAATCAAATGGAGAAGGCGTGTCCGTGCTTGTTGAAGCAAAAAATGCGCGGTCTTTTTTGTCAGGCCGGCGTGCATACAGAGACTGTCGTATTTGTGTGCGAGTTATTCCTGTCGCCGGCGACGCGCCTGGATGTAAATGAACAGGCACCGGCGAAAGCTTTCGTTCCTGGCGAGACTGCTTACTTCGACCATATACCCAAAATCACTGAATATTTGATTTCTATCATTTCATTAATTCTGCGTAATATTCTAGGACCCGTGATGTGAAGACCTAATGTTAGGAGCTCATTGTTCCTTTCCTTTGCTGAACTCTCATGGTTTCGCTCTCTGAAATGAAGAGTCTGTCTGAACAAGAAATGAGAAACGACTCATCCTGCTCCACATATAAGTGAAGCTTCTTTTTTTATTTGAACAAAGAAAACACTCGTGCTTTTATTCGTATGTAGAGAAGCGTGCAAACCCGTAGACAATTCGAAGTGGCGACGGAAAGGGTGAGTTATTAAGGCTTGAGGACAAGCTTAAAGGACAAAAAACTAAAGTGCTTAAAAATGTGCTGAAATGTGATTCTGCATGCGTGAAAAATGTAGTTATCATGCAGAAAATATATCACGCGCTTACAACCTGTCTTACTTTTAATCTTAAAGATTAGAATGTGACGAGCTTCATGGAGGCTTGCAAACGCGGAAGAAAGATGTATTTATAAGAGTATTTCCTGCTTGATCAAGTAATATAATAAGCGAAACTTCAAGTTTGTTCTTTTTTCTGTGTAAAATCTTGATGCTTGAATTAGTTTTTCATTGGATCTTGAATTACATATGCAAATTCTTGCAAAGCCTTCATTGTTTGCTTCCAGCTCAGCGCTTTTCCTAAATAATGGTTCAGAGGGATCTCGTAGGGTCATTTTAATATCTTTCGTAACATAATACTTTCCAAGTTCTTCTTATGAACTTAAGTGACCTACTATATTGTAATTTTCAGAAAAGCGTTTCTTTAATGCTAGTTCCTTCTAACTTCGACATTCATGTCGTAGCCTCGGTAAAATATTTGTTTCGTTTCCTTACGCATTGCTCTCGCAAGAACTGTTTCGCGATAATTGGTTTGCATGCCGTCTAATTTGGCCGAGATCAATCAGGAAGGCTTAACGAGTTCGCGCAGTTTTCGCACCCGGCAGACGCTCGTTAGCGCGCTATCCAATAAACGACCCTGATTTGCAAGTCCCATCGAGCTCACCGAAACCATGAGCACAAATGGATATCCTCACGCCTGCCCCGAATCACTCCTGGAGAAGTGGACATTCATTTCACTCTCGTCCCAATTCCGGCCCGGCACTATTATCGCCCACATTCAGGGGAACCGAGCGATTGGGTAACGAATATCCATTGTCAGCGACGCCGGATATCTGCGGCCGCTCCGACAATTGCTCTCCATCGGCTGGTGAATATAGGATAACAGAAGTCGGTCGCTATTCCCTCAATATTACGGACACGCCGCAGAGAAGCCTATATCGGTCGGTGGTATGGAAGTACATCCGAAGCACTGCCTAGATCCCAACGTTGAACCCAGACTGGAGCAATGGCGCAGGGAGGTGTTCTGCACCGGTCTTTCTGACACTGTTTTACACCTATCACACAATCGATGCTGTCGGTATGACAGTCTGCTTCTTTCAGTAATACTAATTTATAAAAAAAATGCAGGTGAATTTAACGCTGACGAAAAGGAAGTAACCAGGGATTCACACAGTTAAGCCGTATGTCTTCGCGTGTCTTAATGAGAATTCAGCACATATAGTATAACTCGCCGGCTTGCTGCCGCTTACCGTATCCTTGCCATCAATGTTCGATATTCTGTCGACGTCGCACAGATCAGAGTATTTTGGTCAACTGATCTAACCACCAACACAATAAAGCAACGACAAGTAATATCAGCACCGCAACGTTGGGAAGAAAGCAGTAAGTCACGCTCACATTATCCCGTGACCTGAACTGCAGTTACTGAAACGTTTCGCTAGACGCTCTTTGGAGCGATAGTACACACTGGCATCATTGTAGAGCTGAACAGGTCACACCCCATATAAGAATCACAGGTTCGCGAATGGTAGAGAACAACATAAAAGGTAATTTTCTAGGCTACGTAAGATCGGGTAAAACCCCGTTGGCGGTGGTGGTTGCGCCAGGTTATGCAGTGTTTTAAATAGAGAGTCTTTCTCATTCACATATTGCAGGTAAACTCTAAGTCTTATAATCCACATCGCCACAAGCACTCTAACCTGGTTCTCTGCATCGTCTTAGTCGACAGGATCACTCTGAGGATCGAAAGCTCATTGATAGATATCCGTAAACTGTCCTTCCCTCATATTAGCACCACTGATCACGCCGTATAGTCGTGAATAAATAGAAATGCCACAAAACCTTGCTGTGTTTCTGGAGTTCATAGGTTTACTTTGGTTTTGCTTTATATTTACGTTCACAAATAAGCTGGAATGCTTTACAGGCTTGTGGCTGAACATTTCGACAGAATTGCCTGTCTGGTTGGGAAATTGATTAGGACTTGAGACTGACTCCAACCAAATAGCTGAATTTTATTAGCCCGACGTTTCGGAGCCCATTCGGCTCCTTCTTCAGGGGGTTGTACTTCGGGGGGTGGCGGTGCGCCGCTTTTAAAGCGTCTTTTTTGAAGAAAGGAGGGGGGAGCACGGGAGGTGGGGAGACACTTCACAGACGAAAAGGTGGGGGGAACAAAAGGAAAGGGGGGGGGGGGCGTTGTTGACGGCTTCCATGGTGCTGGGATGACCGGTGCTGGGGGGAGTGCTCGCGAGGGTGCCCTTGATGGGAGGCCGGGGGGGGGGGGGGGTTACAGGGTCGCGCCGACGTTTTTGTGTTGGTGAAACAAGCGGCGAGTCTACCTAGCTGTGCCTCCTTTTCTTCTTTTCGTCATGTCGCCAAGGCTATGGACATACACGGAGGGTAGGTTGCCCTTCACGCGGTTTATATTATTCCCCGTATTCTGAATGTGCCATGACTCCAGTAGTAGTCTCTTTCGCCAGTTTGTTTCTGTTTGAAGGATTTCAGTTTCCTGGAAAGCAATTTTGTGGTCGGCGTCTTCAGAGTGTTCGGTGACGGCACTGCGAATACGGTTGAATGTCCTGACGTCGTTCTCGTGTTGTCTAATCCTTTCTTTTAGATTTTTGGTTTCCCCGATGTACGACGCCGGACAGTCGGCACAACTGATTTTGTAGACGACGCCTTGAGCTTTTTCTTTAGGTGGACGATCTTTTGGTTTAGGGAGGAGGATATTGAAAGTGTTTGTTGGTTTGTGCGCCACTTTGAGGCATTCTTTTTTTAATATTCGGCTGAGCGCTTCGCTGATACCTCTGACGTACGGGATGGACACTCGCTTCTGGGGTTGGGGAGAGGTCAATGGCTGAAGGTCCCGCATTTTGCTTCTTCTTTTTTGCTGTCTGGTTGTTTTTCGAATGAAGTCATCTGTGTAGCCATTCCTCTTAAGTTCGTTGAGAACCGTTTTCTTTTCTTTCTTTAGATCCGATTCCGATGAGGAATGCGTTTCGGCTCGTTTGAATAAAGAATTTACAACAGACGCCTTGTGGTTTGCCGGATGCTCGGATTGGAAATGAAGATAGCGGCCTCTGTGGGTTGGTTTTCGGTAGACTGAGAATTTTAGAGTGTCGTCTTTCCGTGTAATTTGTACGTCTAAGAATGGGAGTGATCCGTTCTGTTCGCATTCTTAGACGTGTTGGCTCAGAAAAGTAAGCTTAGGGCCAGTTTACGTGGCTGCCGAATGAACCAATTTTTCTTGCTGTTATTTTGGCAACGTTAGATGCAGTCATTTACTGTATAAATCAGCCGCACCTCGGCCTCACTTCACAACTCAGAGCTGAGAGAGGGAAATAATGCTGTGTACGCAGGGGCTTTGAACTGTGTATTTCTTAAAGCTTTTTTCAATACTGTACAAGACAATACAGTGGCCGTCGGTTATCGCACTGTAAAGAACTGAAGGTGCACACGTGCGGCTTGTGTAGTTGATTGCTGTACGCACTTTCTTCTGGTCACTTTACGAAGAGTATTCGGGAGTTGGCAGGAGCAGGGAGTGCAGATGTGTGCCTCTTTCTAAAGGTAGTTAAAGGTTATAGGGAGACGTACGCTCTACTTTTTCTTCCTGTACAAAGTATTTGTGAGCTTTTATGTTTGCCCTACTAAAAAGATACCTCGATCAACATAAAACTCGCATTTGTGTAAAGATCATGAAATATTAGTCTTGTTATTATCGCCAAAATGTTTGCGACCAAAGCCAATTAAAGTACAAAGCAATTATAGATACCCTTAAACAGGAGTATTGAGAAATGTGCACAGAATAATGGAACCGCTGCTGATCAACTACTTCCCAATTACATCCTAACAATTCATTTCTCAGCAACGAGAAGGTAAAAATGTACCGAAAATTGTGAGATGGAAGAAGAGACAAAAACTAGAGAAGTAGATATATTCAGCGCACACAATGCGCCGCCCGTTATCCTTTGCAAAAGCTCTGTTGCTTTTGTTCAAAGGCGCCGTCGTGCTATACAGGACCCGGGGACTTACGCAGCCAAAGACGCTGGTCACGTAACTGTTGCTTTCGATAGCGCATCTTCAAAGTACCGTTCACAAGAGATCCCTTGAGGAAGCTTCAGTGCGGGGCCATATATCTAAATACACGGAAACAAGGGAATGTTTTGTTCCACATTCAGTGCGTCAATTTGAAGAGGTTTGCTGCACTTGGGGGAAAAAAACGTTAATCTCTCTCTGGTGCCCCTAGGAAGTACGTTTTCTTTGGATAGGCGGCAAAATTTTTAACAAAAGTAACAGAAAAGTGCAACGATGAAAGAAATGTCACAAGTTTGTAACTCTGTAACTGTGCAACAAAAGATGATCTTGTAGCTAGCCAATTTGAGTTAATTGCAACCTCTAGAGCAAACAAAATCAATATAGTACTCATTGCTCTGATATATATCACTAAATTGCCAGGCTGACATGTGCGAAGAGACCGCAAACACCATAACAATTTGACATAAACTGCAAAATATTGTACCAAAATTTTACCCTCTAGATTCTCTGAATGGTGCAGCTTACAGAATTGAGATAACTGTTTTTGGCGCAAAGTTACGTATTTGTAAACTCCATGCATCAACTTTTTTACGAGAGCCGATCTTGGTGATTCTGTTGAAAATATAATGCGCTAAATCTAGATGGTGTTTTCTGCTGCTGTAATATTGTACTTTGTCTCGCAAACGCAACATATTTTAGGCAACTCTGTCCAGTGGCTGTCTTATAATACCTTAATGCTGAAGTGGGCGTTGGCCTCGTGCGAAAGCTTCCCCCTAAGAACATCAGAATGATACCAACACGTGCGGACGCATGAGGGAAACGTACAAACAAAACAGTTTCACGCATGAAGCAGTGATTTTGTTTCTAGCCGAAGGCTCTTAAAGACCCACACTTTTGTTCCCGTGCATTACCTCCATTTCCCTAGGGACTTCCCACTCTGTGAAGGTAGCAGGACCCCCTTCTTGAAAGCTGCCGGCGAGGGCTTCCTGCCCGAGGTGGAAAAGTTCCCGTGAACCGTATCAGAAGCTTGTTATTCATATATTTTTTCCTGGCTCAATGCCGTACAAAAGACGCAGTGGAGCGTGATGGCTTCACCGGGGCCTTTATTTATGGTGCTCAGAAGCCAGAGCATATAATGCGATCGAAAGTAAGGTGAAAGCAACCTTTCAGATAGCGCACGTGGAGCGTGCAAGGTTTCAGCGCTAGCGAAGTGGAGGCTGTGCTTTCATCGCAGGTAACCCGCCTCTTCGTCGCGAACAGTGATGTGGCAATAATCAAAACAGAGGGCAAGGGAGAAAGCTTTCTGTCCTTCCAGGAGCTCTGAACGTTTCCCTTTGATCTTCTGTAAACGACTATGGCGCAAGCTGGGTCGTCGCCCTTTCCAAACTTTCATGAAATAAACAAAAGTAGAAAGGCTTAGAAACCCATGAAAAGCGGGCGATATGTCAAATATGGTTTTCCCAGGGCCCATACGCATCAATTTGAGCTGTAGCAGAAAGGTGTCTTCTGACATCGTCATGAGCATACCGAGCCCTTGTTGAAGGCCTCCATTCGAGTAAGGTGTTTGCTTAGGCTACAAAATTATTTTAGCGAGTGCGGTAAGAGTCCAATAAAAGGTGTAGCCATTAAAGAGCTGGCTTCGACATGTTAGCCACATCAGTTAATTACGAAACAAACGCAATGTATAGGCCCTGCTTTCTTGCAACTGTTTTGGTGACCCTTCAAATCATAATGCCTTCAACTATATTTAGTCCGTTCATGTTTCCTCGGTTACCTATTAGAAGCATGTTTGGTATTCTTCACTTTTCTGTCTGTGTTAATTCTTTCTTTTTTTTTCTCCAACACACTTTGTTTGGATAATCGAAACGTAGAGATGGTGCAAAGAGTGGAACGAATATTACCGCGGTCCGCCTGCCTCGTGCCCGAAGGTAGGAATTCGTGGCGACGTTTCCTCAGGATTGCCAGAAACGTGACCGGCCATTGAAACTAAGTTGGAGTAAATGCGTTTGGTATGAAAGTAAAAAAAAAGGAAAGAAAGAAAGAACGGTAAATTTCCCGCAGTCGATTCCGTCCACGTGCCGTTGAGGTCGGTGTTAGCTTTTCGAGCAAGGGAGAAATTGAACTCTTGGTGCTCGGTCATCCTGCTAGCGCCGGCTTTTCAGGTTCGCTTTGTGAACAGAAACGCTATCCGGGTTTCGCTTTCTTGACTCATATGTCCAGTGAAATGTCCGCATTTATTTCGTTTCATGCGGTACCGAGATATCTACTAAAGCCCAAGCACCTCAGCATAGTTTCCCATAACAGCGAAATAGGGGTACTCGGAAAAGAAAAGAGGATTTCATGTACCTTGTGTGTGGGTATATATATATATATATATATATATATATATATATATATATATATATGTTGCCGCTGCTAAATTTTACGCAAGGCTGTCAGTATGCTCGCCAACCAGACCAACAATTATATGTAGCGAAAACCGCGGGTTAGTTCTGATGCACCTAATATTGTGTTAATTATATATATATATATTTATATATAAAACAGTATTACGTGTATCAGATTAACTAACGCGCGGTTTTCAGCATATATAATTGTTGGTCTGGTTGGAGAGCATACTGACAGCGTTTAGTCATATCTACCGGCGCTGGATCCTGCAAAAACCAACAGGAACAAAACAAATTAAACACGAACGCCAAAGATAGAGAGATTGATTGCCAGGGAAAAGGAAAGCTTGCTTACCTCACCGCAACTGTCTACGATGTAGCAGACACCAGAAAATCACTCAGCAGTGTGCGGGCAGGAGAAGGATTGGTAAGGGGAAAGAAACAGCCAATGAAACAGTCGCGTATGACTCTCCTGAACATCTTAAAGGGAGTAGTTTTCCGTGTCTGCTTCGCCAGTTTTCGTGGCTGGCGGTCCGTGGTCGGGCTTTCCATACAAGGAGTCAGTGCAAAGTCAATGCGATAAAGTCATGCAAGGAGTCAAGGCGACAAAGGAGCCAATGCAAAGGGCGCGTGCTCACACTCAAGCCAGTTGCCGAACGCGTTCGACACCGAACGCCAACCAGCTCGATGAGACGGACGTAGTACTTGCTGTGGCACGCAAGCCTCCATAAGCTTTGGGTCGTCTCGAGGTATATACGGTGGAGTGGAACATTCGCCCTCTCCCCATGCGGCAGCTGTAGGTAGATGGCTCCGGCGAGACACCAGGATGGCGGTCGTGCTTCACACTGGCGCTCTCGTCAATGGAGGCAACACGATCGGCTTATGCAGGCGTTTTCTTTTTTTCTTATTTTCCTTTTTAGCTGCGCCAAGTTCTTAAACACTGCCTGTGGCAGATAGCGCAATTCTAACCATGGAGTTTTAAATTGATCGGTGAGGCTTCAAATACTGCTGCGAGAAATCAATATGCCTAATTGAATAATCAACATAATTACACTACGCAATTTAAGTAATTACGGCACATATTTCAATCTGCGAATTGTAACCGGTGCGTTCGCAAGGCGTATCAACTTTCGACAAAATTTTCAGGACTAGACCAGTATCGAGATATTTATTTTCAAAGTGGGAGATGAAATGCATCGGCGTTCCAGCTACTTTTCTGCTTTGATGCATAAGATACATAATGCATTTTATGCATAAAAGCCGTTATCATAAAGAAGTTTTCATACAAATGTTTGACGGTGCATATCTCGAAATCAGTGTCATCCTCAGAATTCGTTAGAAAGGGATATGCCTTGCAAACTCAGTAGCTATAAATTGTAGATTAAGATATGTACCGCAATATAATAATGAAATGTTGTTAGGGTATTTATATTATTTATTGAATTGAGGATTTTGACTTCTAGAAGTAATGGTCACCTCATTTAATGGTTTAGCTGAAAGGTTATAATTGTGTTACCTGCCAAATATTTTTTTTAATTCTGTAAGGCTAGCAAAAAAAATTGAGGAGCCATTGCACCCTGTCAAGGCGGTTGACCAACGAAGCTGGTGTGGTGGTATCAATGAAGTTTGGATAGAGTTGTCTTGGTATGTAAATATACATATAGTTATGGATACGTGATTTATGTGAAATACAAAGAAAAAATTGGCAGTGGCTTAGCTCGGCTGTGCCAGGATATACGTAGCGAAAGCTAAGGCATAGCATAGTTAGCCTTAGTTAATCTTGACTGCAAGTCCAGGTTAGTCTGGCTGTCTAGCTATGTTGCGACGTTTAGGCAGTCGTTCGGCTCGCGGTTAGTCTGTTTCCTGGGCGATTCGTTTCCTCTTCATCTCGTTCCGATGTCGATTCCAGGCCTCCTCCGTCTTATCAGAATTGTCGCCGTCCATACTGCCACCTCAATTGTGGTTGCGGTGCACGCGAGCTCTCCTTTTCAAGCCTCCGACATGTTATGAGGCATGCGACGCAGCTGGCGAAGCGAGCGGAGGCGAGCGCAACGACGAGCGACGCGGCGTGACGTCATACCAAACGGCGTCGGAGTAGAGGCGCGGCGCAGCGCAGCGGCGGAACAGCTGTGGCTCGGTGCTACTAGTGGCGCATGCGCAGTAGTTGGAGCGAGAGAGAGAGAAATATCTGTGGCGAGGCGTGCGTTGTGACGTCATGTGCCTCCTCGGAGCACCGCCACGGCGAAATCGAAAGTTCGTGGCCAGTAAAGCTTTCGCTTTAATATCAGGCGCGCGATACGTCACGTACTAAGTCATACATAAACAGAGCCACTGCCGAATGACTTTTACGACGCCGCTCTAATGACGCAGGTGTTGTCGCCGCAGCTGCGACGGAACGCCATTTAGAGGCAGGGGGCCGTTAAACCGAGCCTGGACGCGAGCGACGATATGTGTTGACCGGGGCGCTGTCTAAAGGATTCCACGAAACAAAACACGTTTTTGTGTAATTTGCGAT
Organism: Dermacentor andersoni; assembly: GCF_023375885.2. Taxonomy (NCBI): domain Eukaryota; kingdom Metazoa; phylum Arthropoda; class Arachnida; order Ixodida; family Ixodidae; genus Dermacentor; species Dermacentor andersoni. The sequence goes on from NC_092818.1 coordinate 90,919,985, forward strand.
TGAACATGCTTCCTAGTTCATTAGCTAAATGAAACTTGGAAGAACCAGAGTTCTATTCGAGCGGACAAATATGGGGCTCTCCGTTTCCCTTCCGTAGGAGCACATGTATGGGCAGCAGACGGTAATTTCACAATGTTTACAGCTTCACTGTGATCTACGTAATCACGCAAAGTAAATGAAACTTGGCTTGATGTTAGAGTCAATTTAACTGCTAATTGTCGTTTAATTTGTTTCAGGATAGTTTTGATAATACAACAGTTGCAGTCGTTTTCTGTAACCTTACACCCTCTGTAGACGGCCATGTATTGACAATAGGCAGGAATTCTCAAACGTTTACAACTTAACTGATGGTGAACTAACTAATTCTAAGAATGAAATAAAACTCGGCTTAATGATAGAGTCACCGTAGCGGCCAATTTCAGTATAACGTGTTTCCAAAAATACCTACATTATTAAATTAAGAGCTAGAGAGCACTCACGTGAAAGTTGGATTTGCCGCAAGGCGTTTTCCGTTTGCTCTCCCAATTTTCCCGGAGGGTAACCACAGCCAGTTTCGCTGTAAAACGCCCTACAAGTATAGCCACGCACGTACCTATGGTCACACCAATAACGTAGGCGATAATCACTGCTTGTTCCGCGGAATCTGCCACTGAAACAACAAACGGTACCAAACGTCCTAACTGCACGAACCATATGCCTTCGGGTGCATTATTCGTTTATTAAAGCGAATACCTTTAATAATAGAAGCGTTCGACTATTTCGTTGCGTTGATAATCAAAATCGATGGTCTCTGCCCAATTTTTTTTTTAATTCTCTTGAAACCTAAATTGACACAAGGACACTATTTCCGGGCTTCATCACGAGCCACTCTACCACGCTATTCGTTATCCGCAGCCTTACAAATGAGAAGTGTTAACACCAAATTCTTAAAGAAAATAAGGTAACACAATATTGGTAGCCAAAGGAGTTGCTTCTGACCGACAGTTACTAACATTTAAGTGTCCGTTAATCAATATAAAAGATCCTCAGGCGCGTGGAGGCTCAGTTAGATTTACTACCTTATATTGCCCATGATCGATTTATGCGCAGATTATGGCAGTTTTATTCGAAACTTGGACAAAGTGTGGTTTTTTTTATTAAGTTGGATTAACATTGAAGTTCAGATAGTATTCTGTAAAAAATTAGGTCCATAACATTGATTATTTATCTAAAGACATAAGTGCTTACAAGTCCAGTCGCATAAAAACCAGGTCACGAAGTAACTTTCTTATTGCTTTGTGTATGCGTTTCTCGTTTGTAGTTCGCTTATGACATCCTGTGTACAGATACCTGAGGTCATCGTACCATAATTTTGTCTCTGGTAAGCATAAAGGTTCTTTTACAAATATTCATTGGTAATGAATGTGATCAGAGCCGTGTGGTTCTCACCTTCTTGTTTTACCTTATTAGGCTCTCTCAATAGCAGCGACCTAATACGAAAAACCGAGTGATGATTTTAAACAATTTGGATGCCACTCTACTGCTGATACCTTTAAGCCAGTTTTGTTATTAATGGTTAGTACATTTTAGGGTGGGTAAGTGAGCCCCATTTGTAACGCTTACTGCATTTTTGATGTAGTAGAATTACTAAAGCTGCCGTTATCAGTTACATGTTATTACCAGCGTAGTAGATATTGTTAGAAACAGTTACGAACCTATAGTTGTGTAGAGAAACGCCGCCGCCGATTCGACGCGTATAATGTAGACTGCACTGAATATTTGGTCGATGAGGCCTTCCTTTTTTAATTCTTAATAATTAGAAGATTCCTGGCAACTATGAAGATGCTTCAAGAATTATACAAAAAATAATGCAAGAAAACTGTGAAACATTTGAGCGTGGGTGCTATTCCTCATTATGAATGCACAATGACGAAACGCTACGCGCACCGATGTGCGATGAACGCTGCGAAGGATGCTGACCGTGTCAGCATCCTTCGCAGCGCAATTTAAGAATGGAGCGCAATTTAAGATTGGAGTCGCCATCCCGGTCCTGCGAAAATGTATGTCCAGGGAAGCTGTTTAAATCCACCACTACAACTGCTGAGGGTGGTATCCAATGTTTTATCGCTTTAGATTGATGGTAATTTAGAGTAATGGTAGTAATGGCAGTAACGATAATTTTGACAGCACGCCGCCTCCCATAGCGGTGCGGCAACAGCATTGAAATCAGTTGCTATGCTGCTTATTTTATATGCGAAAGGCTAGGGACGCAACTTCCCACGTCGCAAGCTGCCGTCGCTGCGGCAGCTTGCGCAACAGTAATCTTTACCGGGAAACGAGTGCAGGGAGTGCTACGTGTTTCACATTGGTAATAGGAGTACCTCATCATCAATTATGTGGTTTGTATGCTTGCTTTGTGCTTCTGCTTTAGTGAAGCGTATGCTTTTCTCTATGTTGCATGCGTGATTCGGAAGAATGTATGCACTGTTCGCTTCTCTTTGCGGAGTGCTTGAAGCCTCTGCCTCACGATGGTACGAGGCACTGCTCCCGGCTTGCACGCCGTCGTGATAGGCCCACATTTTTTTCTAACAGACGCGGGCGCGAAAAATGCTGACCACCGAGAGGCTAACAGCTAACAGCAAGACATTCCGGGCAACGAAAGAAAAGCCTATGAATAATTGATTCCTACCATTGTCGTTTGTATCCCAGCTGCAGTATAATAGTGACTGCTGCGTTCTGTATGCCTTTAGAGGCATTCCTGATGAATATTATAACAGTGTTTTCGTTAACATATTACCTGAAGTTTTCAATCACGATCTAAGTTTGCAAGAATTCTAACCATAATAAAAACAATCTTATGGGCACCACCGCCCATCTCAAAGCCTCTTTGCTCAATATTTGTGGTTTTCCCGCTGCTACGTTTGCGAAACAGTATATTAGGGCCCAGTGCAGATTCATAAAGTGAATAGATGCTGTCAAAACACAATATTAGCTTTGCGCATTGATGCCCAGAATAAGAGCATGCACAAAGGCTGAAGCGAGCGATTAACGCACTAGGGCAGAACACCCACCCGATACTTAGAAAACCCATTAGAAAGCAAAACGCAAAAAATCATAGGACAAACTGTATCTATGCAGCGCTAAGGGAGTGTATCAGCGACCTCGCTAAGTACATTAGTGAATTTTCTTGCTGGTTTTGAGGCGTGATTGATGTTTAGGCACTGCGAAGCTGACGCATTCGATCGTTCCAAGGCTGGATCTCTTGCAGGCTTCTGGAGAGAACAGATGATACTGAAAGCTTTCCTTGCGCAGCCAAGCACCACAATGTATTTTGTGCTCAATGCAAAGTGATCAATGAAGGGAAACTGATTTAAATTTAGATTAAAAACTTTTCAAATTTTTCGCCAGTCTCTGAAGTACACACGTTATTGTTTGTCGGCTTTCTGCTAGCTTTTGTTTCTAGTCTTTTCTTTTCAGCGCGAACGTTAGGGGAGGTAATCTTATAATAAATCGCATGCATCATCTTGCAGTAACTTTATTCAGAAGAACAGTAAAGCGGTCGACTTCTTCCTGGTTCATATTTTGACGGTAGCGCTTTAACTGGCTCGGAACACAGGAAAGGGGCAATGGGAAGGACATAGCACTGAATTTCAATTGACTCTGTATATTCGGTAAGGGTTTAGATATGTCACTTCCCAACACTATAACATGAAAGCAAGAAAAGAGGGAAAAGATGAAGCACGAATAGTTTGGCGCGCAATGCGATAGCCGCGAATCGAAAATATATAACAATTGCGTGTTCCCATTTTCGTCGAAGATCTTAAAAAGCTAATTAAGAGTTCAAAACATTTATCTATGACTGGCTCACAGATCTGGCATATTTTTTATACATAGAAAATTTTCCAGAATTTCTCTCGCTATATATCGTTTCTCGCTGGCGAAGCCGCACCTGAACGTCGTTGACTTACGGTTGGCACGGGCAGTCCCCTCAATGGGTTGCTAGACGGGATTGGGTTGCCGCCTTTAGGTTGTAGGCGTGCTCCGCAATGTGTTTGTTCACGAATATTTCATACCTGTTCGCATTAATTTCAGACTTCTCGTCTTCACTCATTATACATCGAGCTCCCCTAAAGGTTTTCTTTTGTAACGCGGCAACTTGGTGGTTTACTCCTAATAATGTCCGCGTGCAGCGTTGTTTGGTTGGTCTGTGCGATCTGTTCTCTGTGCACTCAGGGGGAGATTATCTTTCGCTGAGGACAAACGGCTCTCTTTCCGTGATAAAAATGCATTCAGAATTTCACAGATATCCTTTGGTACTTAGCGAGAGAATAATCTGTAAACCTTCACTATAGTGATGAATGTCCATTTCTGCCGACATGTCCATTTCAGCCAAAACGGATCGTCCGTTAGGTGGACACTTCTAGAATACCCCCTCCTCCCCCCTTTAAGTATAGGGCAATAGCTGTTACACCATGAAACTTAACTCCGGTATTCATATATAAAGGCAAGAAATGCCCAACGATATATGTAAGCTTCGAAAAAGACAAGATGTTTTGAAGAAGTGGTAAAGCTGAAGGAAGCTTCAAGACTAGAAAGAAATTTAATGTACCCTTTCCTTCGTTGCCGCATCCAACTGTTGCATTTATGACGATCTTTCACTTTCGCAGACGTTTTTCGATACACTATATAACCAGAAGCTTGAGCTACAATGTAGATGACACAGTAATAATAGTCACAAGCGCCTTTGCATTCAACTAAATTTTCACCAAATCACGCTGCATACCTACACACGATACCAGATGGGGCTCTGCCAAGGATTCAAGAATAAAAAAAAAACTCGTTTAGTACTTAGGCGGAACGATGAACTTCTGTCTGCGCTTGATATACATAAGACGATGAGACCCTCCCGCTTCAGGCGTTTAACCCGCCGCGGTAGCTTAGCGGCTATGGCATTGCGCTGCACAGCTCGAGGTTGCGTGTTTCATTCGGACCATTGCAGCGGCATTCCAAAGGAAACAGATGCAGAAAAGCTCGTGTACTTAAATTTGCATGCAGGGTAAAGAACTCGAGGTGGTCGAAAGAAATCGGAGTCCCCCTACCCCAACACGGTGTGCTTCATAATCCTTTCATAGTTTCTCCACGTAAAACCGTAAAATTAACTTTTTTTAACGGAATTGCACGCAAAATATTGCAAGAGCTATTATTTATTCTGAATGCCCCTAAATGCTGTGATGAAAGGGTATTCAATAGACAGGGGGTTCACTTGTACAGTATTACAATAAAAAGAAAGGAAGAGAGTAATATGATAAGAGAATGTAAGTACTACGAAAAGCACAAGAGTAAAGCGCAATATATCAAGGTATAAATATACACTAAGTGTTGTTCCCGATAGAAAAATAAAAGGTAATACAGACAAGCGTAAGTAGTCATGAAACACGCCGATATCACCCATACGCTAAATTCCGGTGCTTGATTAGTATGTCCCAACAATGTATAGTCTTAGAATTAAGTAAAGTTCGAATTTCTATGTCCAATGGCAGATTCATCGTCTCAATTTTGGTTCGAGGAATAAATAAACTGGTGAAAGAATATATCCGTCTACACATGTTTGCATCTTTGCATGCCTGCGTGCGTCCGTAGAATTGATCCGCGAATGTTGTTGTAACTCGAACTCTGAACTCTCGCAACCATTCTAAAGTAGAGAGCTCTAGAATTGTATTTGCCATTCTTCGTAAATTTTCAAAATTTGTCAAATGGATCTCAGTTTTAGGTGTTTTTGATCATGACCAGGAATTAGGGAGATCGCCGAACAGTGCCTCTAGCGTCTGCCACTGCAAACATGCGCGTTTTCTATAGAAGAGCGTCCTTTTTCGTGAATAACTAATCACAGAAGCCATCGTTTAAAATATTCCCGTGAAACTAGGCTCTACGCGCCTAACCCGACACCTGATGCAAGCGGTACAGTTACTTAAGGCCAAAGACCCGATCAAAATTGCGGGCGAAGTTTGAAGCATGGTAGTCTATGGGAAGGTTCAAATTTTGGAGTCTTTTCGGGGTATGAAAAAGCGATTTGCGAAGAAACTATTCCATCGATTAGTACATTGTCAGGGTGTTATCAACTTCAATGACTTAGCTTTCAGCTGGTTGCAGCAGGAGCAGCAGCAGTTCTTGAAATGAAAAAAGCGTCATTCCAAAATCGTAGTTTTCATAACAAGGTCGCGTAATTTCTTGGCAGAGATATGTAAACCTGGTTTTACCTGCAGCAGCCGGTCGAACTTATTGCCGAGTGCTCTGAAGAACGACAGATCGAAATCACTGATACCGCGAGCACGAGTTAGCAGGTTGGAAGCCTGCTGCGCCTTGCTTTCTTTTTATTACTTCGTCGCTTCTTAGTCTGGCAGTTTTCCGCCAGATGGCATATTATGAGATGCAGTCATTCAGTTACGCTTCTTGTTTTGTTTCTTTGCACCTGCACCAATATTTTCGTGCAAAATATAGCTGGCTGGTTTCGTGAACATGCCAACGTGCTTCTCAACTTCTTTTGTGCTGTAGGTATAACGTATTTTTAGCAATAAATCCAGATAACGTGCTTTGAAAGATCGTTTCTTTCTGAAAGCGAAGGTTTATGAAGATATTACTAAGAATATTTTTGCCTCTGCAGCTTTGTCATGGGAAAGGCCTGTTTGTGTGACTCTTGGGCTGTTTGAAACGTACCAGAAAAAAAAAGAATGAGTGTCTAGAGTGTGCCAATAAAAGACACAAAAACACTCAAAAAAGGTTTACACTATTCGGGGCTTATCTTGTGCCCAAACAATAAATGTCATCTGCCTTGCTTGCGTTTCCTGTCTTGAAAACTCGGCGCTCACTACTTTCCTATCGAGAATGCTGTGTCAAGCTGATAACGCGCAAGCCATTCGTGACTACACGCTTAAGCGAAATTACATCCTTTCGCCACACAACAATAATCGTCATCTGTCTTGTCTTTGTTTTTATCTTTGTTTATTTCGCATTCTTTGTCTATTATTTGATTCTCGTTCTGTTCATATTTATGTAACAAAAACTATGTTTTGCTCCACCATTGTTATCTGTGCCTCCCCCTCGCGCAATACTCGTTCTGGAGCCTGTGATGTATATGAAATAAAAATAAACAAAAAATGAAGTCCGCATTTCCTTTCTTTAACGCGGCGAGCCCGGTACTTCACAGTAACGTACGGCATGCGCGTTACCAGCATGACATGACAGCATGAAAAGTAGCGGCGGCGGCGTTCTTAAGAAAAAAAAAAACGCGAGCAAGGCAGATGACGAATATTGTTATGTGGCAAAGATGCACCCCAAAGGGTGTAACTTGGCCTAAGAGTGTAGGAAGTACCGGGCTCGCAGCGTTAAAGAACGAAAATGAGGTCAAGACAGATGACGATTATCTCTCGGGACAAAATACAACCCAAAGGGTTGTATTTCGTTTAAGGGTGAGTAAAAATCGTTTAAGGGTGAGTAAAAAAATCACCAGGGGTCGCACACGTAGTATTCGTACAAGGGAATGCAGTTAAAGCTATTTGACAGAGTACATTCGCATTATATCAAAGCAGGATTTTTGCGTACCTTATCTTTAGTGCAAATAAAGGGTGCCCTAATTATCTCACATTTTTGCCTACTACAAACCGCTACCTCTAAACATAAAAATTATGTCCTCAGTATGGAACTCATCCTCAGTATGGAACTTATCATTTGACCCATTCTCATATAGCTTCACGAAATTTCAGAAATAATGAAGGTCTTCATATCTTTTTACCACAACGTATGCAGAGGAGTTTTGGAAATTTTATGCGGAAGGACACAGTAAACAGAGACAACGATTCCAACCGCAGACACTTTTTGAGTTATGTCTGCAGAGTTGTGCAACAAGACCTTGTCCTCGGCTACAATCACCACAGATGCTGTAGTATTTTGCGGTTCAGTTCTTAAGTCACTCTGTTGCTCAGTCAGGTCACCGTAACGTGATACAATTACTGGCGCAATTCTTCCGTTACTCTGTGAGAATATTCTTCTACCCGAAATTTAACTTATTTGGAGAATCGAAGAAAGATGAGAAAGGGCATTGCGGTTTCACTAGAAATGTACCCTTATAAGAATCATTGACGACCCATATCGGCATGGCGGTTTTCTTATAATTACGCCAGCGCCCACTGCGCACCATTTATCCTTTCCTCCACTGCCTCTGCATAAAATATAAATGTGTCGCTAGTTGTGCGTGAGTAGCACAATGGCAGTTGAGCCTTTCAAATGGTCCAATTAAGCCACACATTCCCTCTCCTGCCATGATGCCGCAATACATGTCAATTTCACCCTAGAAATTCGCCCATTCAGTTTCCCGCAAAGCTTAGGGAGGTACACGAGACGAGCTGTCGAATTTTTTGAAGTAGTCCTGACATTCAGTAAGATGTCATAGCCTTATTAGCCTTTCATTGTTTACTTATTTATTATACCTAATTTGTGCTAATAATGATTTAATACATGAGAGTAGAGTTGTTTTACAATACATCCTGTTTGCGATGGCTGTGCTGAAAATTAGCCAGGCTGAAGCTCTGCATGACCCTGGCTGTAAGGGGATTCATTAAAAAAATGTGTGCAGAATAAAGAAAGTGCAGGTGCTCAATTGCACAGTCGCCATCAAAAGCTTACGTGGCGTGGTTCTGAGAATTAATTTTCAGCGCAGCTAGGCCCGCAGTAAGCAAAACTATGCAAAACCGTTGTTTACTCTACACCAGTACATTCTGTAAATCCGAATACCACGCTGAGCGCCTAGCGTGCAGAAATCTACACCTTTTCTTTTTTTTCAGATTGCGAGCTGCGTAAGCTTTTGACGCTGACTATAGGTTTTGAAGGCGAGGTTGTTTTTTGGCTTATATGTGATTACAAGTGCCGAACTCTTAATGATTGAATATTGGAGGGCGGAAGGGTGGAACTTATGCAAGCGCAGACGACTTCAGGACCCAAATCTAGCGATAGAAGCTCAGCATGCTTTTTGTCTAATAACACTGCTTATGAGTGAATAGCCATGATTCCTACCGTCCTGAACTATACATACTCGCGTGTACTGCATAGGTTCTATATCGCTGAAGATTCCATACTAATTCGGTACTGCGGTTTCCTATTCAAATTTTGGACAGTGTTATGCCTACCAGCTTCTTAGCAATGAGAAGGGGTAGACAGTTGCTTCTTGGGATATAGCCAAGGCTATGGTAAACGTGATTAGTAATGCTGTATGCGCGAGTAGGATGACTGGGATTATAACATGTAGTACGTCAAGGTACCTACGTTAAGCCACGGTCGAAATTACAGAGCCCCTTATTGGATATATTAAAGTCATCTGATAGTGCATCCGATAAGAAGTTATAAGAATAATATTATTAGGCTAATAAGCCTTTCGGTAGGCTTTTTGGAAAAGCACCGTGCACGAAGTTATGTTGTGTGTGAAATTGCAGCGTTATTATCGCTTCCAAAAGACCATGACTGTATAAGTCCTCCTTTCTCGGGCATACTTCGTTTCGCCTGAGTACCACCGCCTGGTTCACGACCTTTATATTTCTAAACCAGCCCCGATGAGGTGAGTCATGTCGCGGAACAAAAATAAACACCGCTTCTAAAGAATAAACCATCACAGTTTCACGACAAAGCCGGGGACGTTGGCGCGTGTCGTCTCCTGTGATAACAATAAGAGCGGCAGCCCGTCGTTCAAAAATGACTTGTAACTCCCCGGTTTATTTTCTCAAGGACGCGACTAACCTGTAGAAGGGTAATTCCAACTTTGACATGATGTTTGTGTCCTTTTTTTAAGTGCGGGACAAGCACGTTCTTTGTGCATATTTCTGGCGCATGTCATCGGAAGACCTTTAAACAGCGAAAGTTTTTCACAATCACTTCGGTGGCTGCACAGAAAGAGCGGAGAGTCAGTCCGCTTTTAACGCACGCGTTCTGAATCAAGACACATATATACTTGAAAGGGGCTCCTATATTACCCGTGGCGAGAAACTGATCGACGAATTGCACCACTTTGTCCCGATTGGTTGATGAGACGAACTTTGCTACTGAGTTCCGTATTATGACAAAAACAACACATAGTTTGTACAGTGTCAGTAGTCTACACGTAAAGCAGGAATTTGTAGTCATAGTCACATAAACTGTCATATATCATAGATTACAAGAAAGAAAACTGAAAGTGTACTTCATAATACTCGCAAGGCAAACTTATATGCATGAGATTCATTTCAATTTTTTATCTGTCGGAAAGTAAAAATATGCTGTCCAGATGTTAAACAAAGCTAAATTTTGCAAGAATTAGTGAGAATATTCTCCTTCAACATGTGTTCCTCTTGGTAATATATATTGTCGAAACATAAATAAGCTGAGTTTTGAATCAATTTCAAGTTAAGCTGGCTTCTGCACATGTATTCAAAGTACCATAGGCGTTTGACAATGTGATAATACCCAAATGCTTGTTCGCACAAACTTCCTCGCTAGAGGCATGAAATAAAATATCAGATATATTGCACGGCTTTGTCTTTTCGCAGCACATTTCCACCACTGTATTTATGAAACATCGCTCTTCTTTATTTTAATGCCTAAATCCAGAAATACATAAACATCTTGTTTTCGGATATAATCCGCAATAGCGATACAAGTTTAAAGAGCCCGTTGATTAGGTTTTCATTTCAGTAATGAAGACGAGAGACTTTCATGAACACACAAAATAAGGGTCGAAGAGCGACAAAGGATTAGTTAGCTGGCGCTACTGCCGCTGATGGTAATAAAAATACGTCGCCGGAGGTTACCGCCTCTCATCCAAAACATACTTTTTATAGTTTAATAATTTATTTATTTACCCCATCAGCGCTCGAGGCCATTACAGAAAGGAGTGGGTTGAAAGGATAAAGAAATAATGCAATGAATAAAACGTAACCTTCTAATCGCAAAGCTTTAGCTGTTGGGAAATGGAAAAAAGCCGCTATGCACCAGGAAGGCAGCTTTACAGTTACACAAGATTACTTGACATTGCAATGAATTTTAAAGTAACATAATCAGTAATTAATAGGTTCGGATTAGACAACGTACACTGGCTGATGTTGCATGAAACTTGCGTTTATTAGTACACTTTAGGATTTATTTGGGGAGGTGATTCATTCCAGGCCAAAAAGAACTTAAGAAATTTAGCGTGACTAGATTTGATTTACTGCTTTTTATACGGCTGATCAATACGATTTGATATACGTTGAGATGGAGATTCAAGGTTAGTTTTATTTGTGGTTAGAGGAGCTATTCGATCATGAGTTATAAATATAAAACTAGTGGAGTAACTTTGAGAAGTTCAGATGAAGTAACAGAGTTCATGGAATCCCATAAGGCAGATGCATACTCTAATTTTGTTCTATTAGTGTTTTCTATAGCCCTAACTTGAGAGGGAATAGTGGCATTATAAACGTAGCGGAGCAGATAACTCAAAGCTCGATCATTTGTATTTTTTGGATTGTTACCAATGTCGATAAAGGTTGACCAAGTGCGACTAGCGGTAATGTGAACGCGTGCATACTTTTATGAATATACACGCTCTAACTCAGTGTTGCTAAGTATAGGTCGAAGGGCGGTTTTGAATGGTAGTTGCTCTGATAATGTTGCTGCTAAGTCTGGTGCGCCGCAAAGCGCGTGTTAAGGCGGATTCTCTTTCTTGTTTGTATTAATGATATTTCTGACGTTATCGAAACCGAGATACAATTTCTACGGAATATTGTGCCCTGTTTGCAAGGGCATCTAATGAGACATTGTTTACCATTGGCGGCCGACCTGAAGCGCGTCGAAAGATGGTGTGTCACTAATAGCCATTCCCTGAACATAAATAAATGTGTGCACATTAGCTTTGCTTGAAAAATACAACAAAACCAGATATAGGTATTTCTTAGGCAGCGAAAAATTTAAAAAAAATGCATCAGTCAAACATTTAGGTGTTATGCTGTTATGCGGTCAGGGGATGGCCCATGGTCATAACATGTTGATAGCGTAGGCAGAAGTGCAGGGCATGACCTTGGCTTCTTGCAACAAAGATTAAAACACGTAAGCTATAACGTAAAACAAGCACCGTGTAACCAAATTTTACCAATTTTGGAGCAGGCTTGCCATGTGTGGGACCCATTTTTTATGTTCGCATTAATGCACTAGAAGGTTCCTCCTGGGAAGATACAACCGCTTTCTAAGTTTAAGATCAAGGAACAAAGAGCTTGAATGGATCATTTTGCCTCACCAAAGAAGCAGGTTATGCCTTAGGCTGTTTTACTCAATCTTCCATAATCACATGAGAATCTTCTCATCGGACTATCCAAAGTAGAGCACTGCTCGAGCCGGGTCTGGTCCGAGCCAAACGAGCCATGCATTGGCCCGTCTAAGCCCGGCCTGCTGTATTTAAACCTGGCCGTACTAGACCTAGGCCCGAAAGATTGCGGCCCAGCTGCACCTGGCCCGGCCCGGTTGTGTTGGCCATTATTACCTCTTGAGCCTATACGAAACTAGGTAGAGTTCTCGGTTACTGTGAAGATACTGTCATGTGATCAAGGGGCGCCTGGCGGTGTTTAAGCTGCATCAAAGCAGCTTTTTGTCCTGCGTCCCCTCATGCCGGCCATTTTAACTATGCGTGCGAAGAAAACATTTCATTTCATTTCATTACTAGCCCAACCCGCACATGATATTATGTGAATGTTTGGTATGAACGCACACATATACAATGGACAGTTAGGAAAATAGGGAGGGATCAGGCTGCCAACAGCCACCTTGACTGACACAACGCTTGCTTACATTAAGGGAGAAAGATATAGAAGCTTACATCCATTTATCACCATACTCGTGCTTTAAAGTGTAATAAGAACGGCCATACTGCAATTTTTAATAGTTTTGCGGCGATATACTATACCGAATTGCATAGGTGAACTTTTCATCTCGCTTTTGAATCCCGCACAATTATTGGCCTGTACAGTGATTGAACTCCAGACAATCAATTTTGTGCGAATTAAAATTTTAATACGCTGCTCTGTTGCCTTTCAGGAATGTCATAACACACGGCCTTTAGAAGTTTCTTTCATTAAACAGAAATTGGTGATCAGCAAGGCTAAGCTCATGTGCACTCGTATTTTCACAGGGAACATGCCCCTTTTATTGCTTTGTACGGTTTCATTACCCAGGTTTCACTTTTTCAGTCGACCAGTAAGGCATCCCTCTTTCGAAATATATGCAAATTCTGTCTCTGTCTACTTTTGTTTTTGTACAGTGCATGCACAACGTACGCAATGTAGGTTCTCTTTCCCTCAGATTGGGATACTGTCTGCTTGTTCGTTCTTGTAAACTTGCAGGGAACCGAGCCAGTGCTAGAAAAACATATAAAGGCTGCGAATACGAGGATTCCGTGATTTAACACGCGAAAGTACCATTCAAAAGAAAAAATCACAGAGACAATTAACTTTCTGCGTTCTGTTTTCTATTTCACATCCTCTCGCCCATGTTAAGAAATATTGCAGCATCCTGGCAGGCATAAATGTGTATCCAAGGACAAGGGACATCTTAAAGTCTAAACTGAATTAGTTGGACTGATTGTATGGTTACTACGGTTTACAAGCTTTCTGTAAAACTTTTGTAAACAATGTAACAGATTCACGTAAGATAACTTGATACATCAAATTTGTCCGCTTTGGATGCTCTAGCAGGTGCACTTTACAGTACTGCGATATCTGTTCTTAGTGCAGAGGTACAATTTTTTCTTAATATTACCAATTTTTGAAGGTTCCTCTTAAAGTAATCGGGCCCTAAATCAATATTGCGCTTACAGGAGCCATTGGAATCTTACTTTATCTCTCAAATGCAACAAATTTTGTGGAAATCGGCACAGTGGTTAGATCTGAAAAAGCGTTTCTGCTTTTTGCATGTATTTGAGTGGGCAGCATCAGAGTTCGGCAAGAGCTAACGTTTTAGCTAGGGGCCTCCTCTCAATACATGCCAAATCGGCAATCGCTTTTCAGAGCAGTCACTGCGGAAAATCTTACGAGTTATGTTGAATTTAAAAGAAAACTATAAAATGTAGTGATTGCAGAAAGCGATCTTTTATGTAATCTGTCCACTTTCTTTACTTCAGTTTAAAAAGAAAATCGCAATATTTCAAGAAACAAAGCTCGACGCGCAGAACTCTACCTCAGCTACTAAGAACGATATCGCAATTCTCTAGACTACACTTTATAATACATCTAAATTAGACAACAATAATATATCGTACGCCGTCCTGAAATATACCACTAATTTGTGAATGTTGTATTTCCTAAATCCTTCTAAACATTGTAACAAATTCACATCAGTTGGAAAATAATGCATAAGCTCTGTTCACTTTCGAAGCTCTACGGATGCAGTTTATAGAATTGCGTATTTGTTTTGCGTGGCTGAGTTGCCGATTTTTAAACTTCAGGATTCTATTCTGTTTTCCAAGTTTACTGATTTCATGCAATTCTTGTAAAACTTGAATTTTCTCAATCAAAATTTTATTTACGGCAGTCACTGCAATTTAACTTTCTTTCTAAAATGCAACAAATTTTATTCAAGTCGGTTCGGTGGTTTTCTCATAAAAGCACTCCTGTGTTTTACATGTATTTGAGTAGCCGGCATCGGCGATAGGCCCGAGCTAAAGTTTCTTAAACAAATGGGTCACGCCTGTTCTATCGGAAACTCATGAAACAGAAGCATGACGTATCCGCAAGTCCGTGCCCCCGTGGTGCAGAAATAAAATACAACCGCTCAAGAAAAACATATTCAACCGAAGATTCGCGGAAGCCGTTATCTCAGCCAGACATGCCTGCGGGAGGCCGACTCGCTGTCTGGCCAGGTGTCTAGCAAAATCATCAATTCATTGTTAGTAGAGCAAGTAGTTGGCCGTCTTCGAGATAAGACTGATGCGTAAGCCCGCTCGTTCCCATGAACCGAGGAGAAGCGACTGTCTCAGGGCGTGCTTCTTTTTATTGTGTTTTGTTTAGTAGTGCGCCACGTCATACGTCAGCGCGATTTTCGAAATCTTTAAGGTCGTTACGCCACGTGGTGGCGAAAAAAGTAAACTGACCAGAATGTCCCTAATTCCTGGGTATGATTTATAGAAATTCACTCGAACAGTTTTCTAATTGTTCTTCCTGCAACACTATACTTCCCAGATCACTCATCGTTTACTCATATGCCTGCCGTAACATATTGTGACACGCTGACGAAGAAGATGTTTTAATCATCGTCGGAAGAAGACGATATTCTGGGCTTCGCGTGCTGGCTACCATCTTGTCAGCTGATATAATTATTGTAAATATTCTGTCAATACACGTCTGACTATTTTTAATATGTAAGAAACTGAAACGCACTACGCTTCTTTTCTGTTTTGGGTTGTTCTGTAGCGGTCTTTCGTCGTGAAAGGTTCGAATTAAGACCAACATTACGCACATTGATTCTGCAGCTCGATACAGCATATATGTCTTCAGTATACATTGGTGTGCTGCCGAATTATTTTTCTGCGGTGACAGTAGTATTGCTGAGCACATTGCACAATTACCTTGTTTTAGTAATAAACATCTTTAAAAAAACTGCTCTGCGCGGGCAAAATTTACACTTTAGCGCTCGATTCGTTGAACTTGGTATTTAGCCATCTTTTTTTTCTTCTTCTAGCTTTACAGTTGCCGACTATTAGGGAACATCTGACCGATGGAGAGCGCTGTCGCGTGTTCGCGTTGTATAGCTTCCGACATCTGGAGAGGGTGCGTAGCGTGGAAGTTACGGAGACAAAATTGCTAGGGCTGGACGGATATTGGTGAACTGTAAAGTGACGACCGCGCACAGCAGGACTGCTTTACCTCTCTGACATCTCGCAGGGAAAATTACAACCACGCTCAAAACCGTTTCATCGCTGCAGCAGACGCTACAGTCACAAAGCTGCAGGCGGCTGAAGAGAAAGTCGCTCGGACTATATATGCACGAATAAAGCAGGGGTGCTAGAACGCGCTTCCAAGGGAGCCTAAGAACGGCTGGCGTCGGTGCTTGTGATGTCTGTGGCACCACGTGGTGCAGGTGAGGAAAACCAGAAGGACGTATGCTAGCAACGACGTAGCGAGACGTGCGATTTTGACACGTTGCACCGTCAACTTTCCAACTACACCTGTCATTTCCGTTTCAAATTGAGCAACGGGCAATAAATTTTAGGTATACGTAAGTTCTTATTTCCATACACTCCGCGTGTTTGTCGAGCGCTGTATAACGCTAAGAAGACTGCCACTAAATGGAACTATTTCTCTGGCACCATCGCCAGTAGTGAATATGCACAGTTTATCAAGACCGCTGTTATATCTTCTCATAATAACCATACCTTGGTAATTCTTAATTATTATTCATTAGAATTTACGTGGTAAAATAACGTTACTTGCAGTCTTGTCATTGAAGCATTTTGTTATTGACAATCGATTGGAATAACCTGCGTTGTTAATTATTAATTCCATTTTACATGGTACGTAATAATGTTGTTGTTTACGGTATTCTGATATGCATGAGAACTGTGTCCCCACCCCCTCTGCAATCTCATTTGTACCCCGTAATTACTTTAATAATGATTAAATAAATAACTAAATGAACAAACGCCAGTAGTTGAATCAACTTGACAATATTTTGTCCGTTTAATCAGAACACAGCTTGAAAATATTACCTCGTGGTATGAAGTCATCGTCGCATAAAGTAAACTCATGTTTCTAATTAGCGCCGTTCTTTTTTCTTCAGAAATGTTAAGCGGTACAGTTTGGCAGCCACTAAATGATGATTCCATATTGGAATCACTGGGCCTGACAGGCTAGCCTATAGAATGCTACAATACGACGCCTGTCATATCACAGGTGTTTCCATAACTACCCGGTCCCTGATATGATTTAGTACTTTTGTCTGTCTCAGTCGTCGGACCAATGAGTAAGTATGCTGTGAACTCCTATTGTAAAAATTAGGTAATTTCTTGGCTACGTAATGCGCAATATGCACAGGTACCCCGTTACACCCCTCTACCAACCCCACCTCCCCTAATTGGACATTTCCCAGGCAGTCAACACGGCTTTCAGTATATCATTAGGGCATTACTAGAAGAGCCCACCACTTGAGGAGTGGCAGGTTATTACATTACTAATATGGATGAGATAGTTCAAATGGCTGAGGAGTTCTATAGAGATTTATACAGTACCAGTGGCACCCACGACGATAATCGAAGAGAGAATAGTCTAGAGGAATCCCAAATCCCACAGGCAACGCCGAAAGAAGTAAAGAAAGCCTTGGGAGCTATACGCCAAGGTGGAAGGCAGCTGGAGAGGATCAGGTAACAGCAGATTTGTTGTAGGATGGTGGGCAGATTGTTCTAGAGAAACTGGCCACCCTGTACACGCAATGCCTCATGACTTCGAGCGTACCGGAATCTTGGAAAAACGCTAAAATAATCCTAGTCCATAAGAAAAGGGACGCCAAAGACTTGAAAAATTATAGACCGATCAGCTTACTGTCCGTTGCCTACAAGATATTTACTAAGGTAATTGCAAATAGAATCAGCAACACCTTAGATTTCTGTCAACCAAAGGACCAGGCAGAATTCCGTAAAGGCTACTCAACAATAGACCTTATTCACACTATCAATCAGGTGATAGAAAAATGTGCGGAATATAACCAACCTTTATATATAGCTTTCATTCATTACGAGAAAGCGTTTGATTCAGTCTAAACCTCGGCAGTCATGGAGGCATTGCGGAATCAGGGTGTAGAGGAGCCGTATGTAAAAATACTGAAAGATATGTATAGCGGCTCCACAGCCACCGTAGTCCTCCATAAAGAAAGCAACAAAATCCCAATAAAGAAAGGCGCCAGGCAGGGAGATACGATCTCTCCAATGCTATTCACAGCGTATTTACAGGAGGTATTCAGAGACCTGGATTGGGAAGAATTGGGGATAAGAGTTAATGCAGAATACCTAAGTAACTTGCGATTCGCTGATGATATTGCCTTGCTTAGTAACTCAGGGGACCAGCTGCAATGCATGCTCACTGACCTGGAGAGGCAAAGCCGAAGGGTGGGTCTAAAAATTTATCTACAGAAAACTAATGTTTAACAGTCTCGGAAGAGAACAGCAGTTTACGGTAGGTAGTGAGGCACTGGAAGTGGTAAGAGAATACATCTACTTAGGACAGGTAGTGACTGGGGATCCGGATCATGAGACTGAAGTAATCAGAAGAATAAGAATGGGCTGGGGTGCGTTTCGCAGGCATTCTCAGATCATGAACAGCACGTTGCCATTATCCCTCAAGAGAAAAGTTTATAACAGCTGTGTCTTACCAGTACTCACGTACGGGGCAGAAACCTGGAGGCTTACGAAAAGGGTTCTATTTAAATTGAGGACGACGCAACAAGCTATGGAAAGAAGAATTATAGGGGTAACGTTAAGGGATAAGAAAAGAGCAGGTTGGGGGAGGTAACAAACGCGAGTTAATGATATCTTAGCTGAAATCAAGAAAAAGAAATGGGCATGGGCAGGACACGTAATGAGGAGGGAAGATAACCTATGTGATGGTCATTAAGAGTTACGGAATGGATTCCAAGGGAACGGAAGTGTAGCAGAAGGCGGCAGAAAATTAGTTGGGCGGATGAGATTAAGAAGTTTGCAGGGACAACATGGCCACAATTACTACATGACCGGGGTAGTTGGAGAAGTATGGGAGAGGCCTTTGCCCTGCAGTGGGCGTAACCAGACTGATGATGATGATGATGATGATGATGATGATGATGATGATGGTTGATCCAATACCAGCCAATGCGGCCTTGTTAACGAAGCTATCCACGAACCTTAGGTTCACCGTGCCAGAGAAGATGGACCAATCCTAAAGAAGAAGCGACGCCATCATCCCTGACTCTCGTCATTTGTTATCATCGCCACAGCATCCACTAGGTCGGAACAGAGGGCAGAAGACAAATAAATCCGCTGTCTTTGTCCTGCATAGTCGTGCAAATATTTATTTGCGCTTGCATAGCTTGGCTTTCGGGTGTTCGTTTTATTTTACATATTTTACCTGCAGATTTATATATGACACTAATTTCTGTTTTCGAGATGATTCACAGTAGAGTAACTTGTTTGATGAAATCTTTGTTCGTTCTATTTTTCTTCGCAGTACTAATTAGGAGATCAGTTCATAGTTTACGCGAGAGCGTGAACCTCGGTTGAAGTCGACATCACTTAATGATAGCGGTGTGACCTTAACAACACTAGAGTAATCAAAGTGTTGTAGCAATTATCCATGGATTTGGCCGCACCGCCGCTACCGTCATAAAGAGATTACACAAATGTCTGTCATGATATCCTTTAAAGAAATAAAACTTGCTAAAAATTGAACTCTCGTAAGTGCCACAAAATCTAGTGAGAACACGGTGCTGTTAATTATAGTTGTTAGTTTCTGCTGGCGTGGGCGACGCTTCTACATCAAAACACCTATCGAACGACAAGAGTGCCTCACGCGGCGTGGTGTCTTACGCTGCGAGGGCCCGCAGATGGCGAGCACGAGAAAGCGTGGTCGATTACAGCCGCGTTTTGATCAGGTCGAAATACGAATACTAAAGTGCTCTTTCATACAAGCTTTCGACGCACGGTTACCATATTCTAGAATGGACATTATTATGCAGCGCTTGATTTTCTACGTCTGTGAAACGCTCTGTTGCTTTTGGATATTAAACCATGTCAGTCAATTAAAAACAGAAGCACCTTTACAACACGCGCGCCTTCCGTTTTCTGCGACGTCTTCTTAGCATAACTTCGTATTGGTAAGCAATGTGAAACTTTCAGAGAGATGAAAGAAAAGGTGAAGAGGTTGACTAGGCTTTTTGCATTTAGCTACCCTGCAAGTAGGAAAGCTGAGGGCCGGGGGCGAGGGGGGTCGAGTGAAATACTGAGAAAGAGAGAACCAGATTTCAGATTATACACGTACACTGAACGTGGCCCAGCGTTTCTAGACTCAGGTACTCAAGTCTGTAGCCTTCGGTTATCTTAATTCAGACTTTAAATTCCGTATATTGGTGCCTACTTTGATTGATCGATTATCACCGACCTTGATGAGAGATGAAAATATGCATCGAAGGGGAAACTGATGAGCATCGCCACCCTTATCAGTGCCATCGAGCACGCTGCGAAAACATTAAAAAACATAATCTCAATTCCGAACGTATACCTTCCTAGATATGTTGCAGGACTAGCGTGCTTACACCTATCCCGTTGTGCCCTTAACGTGGACTGTTGCTAGGTCACGTCGGCGCCAGCAATAAAAGAAACCCTACAGTTCAAACCCACTTCGCTTCTACCATGACGAACCACAGGGTTTACTTTACGCCAGTGCGACTCGCCTGATGGAATTACCGGCTTCTGTTGACGTGCTCCAGTTTCCAGGTATGTTTGCCATGCCGATGGTTTCTATTCTGTCGCTAACACTACTTCGTCCCGAACTTTCGTCAAGGCACGTACCCGCGGGCAACGGGGGACGGTGAATCGAAGCTTGCCCTCCATGGTCCCTGCCTATCGCCTCCAGGCGTTGAATTCACCTCGACCCTTTTCCAAGTTCCCAAGAAACGTGACTAGGCGTTGAAATTGTGAACACGGGAGGTGCGCTAAGAAGAGTGGTGAGTCCTATATTGCGACCTCCTCATTCGGCTCACGTGAGCTGGTGGGCGTTACTGCTCTTATGCTGCAGTGGGCCAATCAAAATACTAAGCCGAGGTTTCTCAGTGATCACACATGTTGAAGTTCACGCTTTCAAGCACAGCCGCTAAACACACTTTTTTCTTTCCTTTCTTTTATTGCTTCGGTATCATACTGAATAACGCATGTGGTGCCATATCTAGCCTTGGAGAGTTTTCTCCGTTGACATATCAGAAAAAGCTGTGACCTAATAAAGGAACCAAGTAAAGAGGAGATGGCGTGTCTTCCACTTCCTGTTGTTGTGGGCGGTGTGTCTATATAGAGACCTTATCTCCGCTTCTTCTCATTTTTTTTTCTTTGGAAACAAGACGAAAGGAGTAAATAAACTATTGCTGCTGTAAGAATAGTCGTATCTATGGCAGTTTGCAGCGTGACAATACTTTGCAGCAGTAAATTTTGAAAGTAGCAGGCACAATTTTATGGAAAGAAGTCGGAGACGTTCCCGAGTGCTTTAACTGTTGTGAAATTTTTTTGAATGTCAGGGCCGAAGTTATAATGAAGCCATCCATTCATTTAAGTTTGTGTAATCTTTCCATGTTAAACTACTCACAGTCTTCGAAACTATTACAAACTATTCAAAAGAACGAAAGAACGACTCTATGTGAGCCTCTCGTTGGGCCAGCTTAATGGCGTTGCCGGTAAGCGGAAGAAACAATCTGCAGACGTGTATCTGACCTGGAAAAAATCTGCTGTCGAACTGTTTCAAACCAATGCGTCCAAATACGCACCTTTGTGGGACCTTCGCTCATGGACGTCTGTGAAGAGCTGCTCTAGCAGAACTGCATCCTGTTTCTTCACAACCGAAATGGGAGAAGAGAAAAAGAATGCTCATCTCTTGCGATGCAAGTAAGCCGCATGTATTCCCAGAGATCAACCAAGATCAATTCACTGCGCAGCCTCGTGAGCAATGTATGTCCAATGAGCAGCGAAATCAATCATGGTCGTGCAATTGAAGCGCGACTACAACCCGCGGAGCATAACACTTGTTGATGAAAACTATGCATTCAATATGTCACCAATGGAAACATTTGAAGGAATAGAGACAGTGTCGTTAGAGCAGAAAAATTTGAAGTCACAGGCTGTTTGCTTTCATCCACTAATAACTATAAGTGCGAAACTGCGAACGTTTCTGAAATTTGCTCGAGGTGATACGTGCTCAGATATGCCGAGATTGCATTACCGTATTGAACACTGTAATGTCGTCAAAACTCTCTGTGAAGCCATAAAAAGTAATGACAATATATATAGTATGAGCCTTATACGATTTGATATGTGACTTTATTTTTTAACGCCTATTCACAAAATATTACACTTTAGTTATGTCCTCAGTACCAGAGAAAAACTACAGGTGGCACTCGGGCTGTGCTAGTAATAATTTTTGTGTAGTTTATTGTGACTCATTCCAGTGTAATCTAGAGGTGGTCTTAACACCGAAATAGCAGATTCCTCTGAGTACCGAGCGGACACGCATACGGTACTTTGTTGAAAATCTGGGTAAACCCATCGCTCTGAATTCATGTAAAACTCGCAAAGTTCACCAGTGTGACGCGTGCCGCCGCAGATTGAATGCTACGAATGCAGATTGGCACATTCAGGTTATATTGTTACCCGATGTTATGACAGATATTCTCACTTACCCTATCCTCCATTTGAATTGTTGTGTCCTCTGTATATGCGATGTCATGTGAGCTGGCGCAGTCGCTGACCTGGCACAACAAGCCTCGAACGGCAAACGTAGATTTTTTTTTCCACCGCGAAGTTGGTTGCGTGAAATGTGGATGGTGCTACCGTGCTTCCACAAGCCGCCATTTCAGGGCGTATAGGCTTCTGTGACAGTTTCGCTATCAGACGCACATATATATACCTTGGATCAGCTGCCGACATTCATGTGGATCAAGAATAGTACGTATCAAGAAGAGCGCGTTTTCTTAGAGGGAAAGCCATGCATTCGTTTGTGTGGGAGGTCTGGCAGCCCTGGAAAAAGACAGCAGACTTCAGCGATTTCTTCGGCTCTGAACTCAATCACGGCGACAGCTACTTTATCCCGCAGTGAAGACCCCTTTCTTTACATGGTTTGGTTTGGTTTGCCTTCTATGCTGGCGCATACCATTTGCGGTGGATCGGCCAAAATTGTGTTGGTATTAGGAAATTGCTGTTAATACTGAAATTAATTATATTATTTACAGAAAATGAATAAAGAGAAACATTTTGAAAACATAGGAAAACCTCCGTGAAACGACTACAATTCCTCCACGGCTGAGCAAACATCCCTGTGGTAGTTTCCAAGAGAGGAGGCTCCTAGAGTAGGAATATTGACAACGGAAAAATTTGAACCAAGGTGGCTAAACCTTGATTCTAAGATGCTTTTCCTTAAAGAAGAAAAACGATGGCAGAATAAGAAAAAGAAAAGATCTCTAGTTTCATCTTATCCACAGATTGGGCACAGAGGGGAGTGCGCCAGAAAAGCCTTGTGACGTTCAAAGTTTAATACCGGTATTGTACAACGTAACCGGGGGAAAATTAATTCAGTTTTTGTCGGGTAAATGATTTTTGTGCCAAGGAAAGAGGAGGTGGCGATATTGAAAAATTAGCTATCGCTGGGTTCAAAAAGCCTTGCATAATGCCATATCTATTGAATCTAGCAGTAGTTACGCAGGATGATGTAGGAAGCAATGATAGTACAGGGCCAATGAGGGGCCGCTTTCGCGAGGTTGTTGGCCATTTCGTTCATGAATAATCCATTATGCCCAGGCATCCAATCAATATAACTAAACTTATGTGTGAGGCATTAGATAGTGAAATGCACGTAAAAGGTTAGTTCCAGCATTTGCTCGGTGCGATTAACATAAAGATAAAAAAATCTGTTATTATGAGTACCCTTGATATTGATTAATTTAGTTTGCGCAAGGTTAACACTACAGCTAGAAATTCGGCCAGAAATACGGATAAGAACTCTGGAATCCTGATTGAGAATGACCAGGCTGGAGCAGTAGCTAAAATGCCAATGCCAGATTTTTCTTCACACTGTAAGGCGTCCGTCACAGTGGCCGTACTTATAAACTCAGTAAAGGGTCTTGTAATAATCGAGCTAATATATTATGAGATAGAAGTTCTGCGTTGTTTGGGTAGATGTCATGATAGATGATTTGTAGACTCTCTCGCACATCATAAATAGATGGCACCTCTCAGATATTTACATTTATGGGATTAATCAATGTTTGTACGAACACCACCTGTGTTGCATAAAAGCGAGGCCAGGGTACTCCGAAGAATAATGTGGGCTGAAAAATATGTTTTCTAATCTTCCAATAGGAGATTCATGCATATTTATAAATGTCTGTACCGTCGGTAAACAAAGTCTGCATTATATCGAGGACAACCTGACTTCTTGATGCAATACGTAATTGGCAACAAATTTCTGTAGTCCGCAACACAATCGCGGGCCTGCCCGCACAAGCACAACAAGACGGCGTAACTTATAAGCTGGGGCACCAGAAAATAATACGCATATAAATTCTAAACTATGCCACATATACATATTGTATACAATTGGAAATGGGTCTCTCGGCATCCCCGACCAACTGTTGCATACCTTGCGCAGAATGCCAACTGCTCTCACTCGCTATTTATCTATATTATCAATATTGCAAAGCCAGCTGAGCAAACCGTCATAGACTACGCCAAAATACTTCAGCGACTCCACTTGATGTATCGTCTCGAGACAAAAATATAGCCATATGTTAAACGGATTAGTATGACAAAAGCCAAAATCGAGAATTCTCACGTTAGGTGAGAGGCGAATCTTGTTTAACCAGGTTTCAATGGCGTAGAGGTAGTTCCGTAATAGATAATAAAGAGAGTGAATATCACTGTCTGATGCGCAGAAAGCTATATTATTTACGTATACATGTGTTTGTACACCTTGATGTCGAAGAGTGGAACTCATGAGAATGTTAAATAATGATGTCGAAGCGACAACTCCGTGAGAAACGTTCCCGTGATTGATTATGTATGCTCGAAGGAAGGTCGCGCATATACCAGTAAAATTTACTCTTATTTCAACGTTCACACATCCAGTTTACAAGATAATACGAAAACTCTACACTGCGTAATATGTCTAATAAAATGACGTATTCTGCACTATCGCAGGCATTCGAAATGTCTAGTGTCACGTAGCGCCTATCTGTCTCTGTCGCAGTGCTAATTCTTTCCAAGTCCATATGAGCGTGCAAGATAGAACTTGATCGGAATCAAATTTGGCAGGGATTGAATAAGTCATTGTTCAGTGCAAGTTTAATCATACGGGCATATAGAATTCTTTCAGTTAATTTCACCAAATTTGAGGTTAGCGCGAGTGGTCTAATGTTATTTATCGTATATCCTTCCCCGTGATTTTTAAGAATTGGGATTATTTTTACAATTTTCCGCGCAGGCGGACTCAACGAACATCTAATTGAGTGATTTATAGCAGCTAAAAGGTCACAAGGAGCTTCTATAAATAAGATTTTGACTATAGCTGTCGCTTCGTTTCGTTTTCTTTTACTGATGGCTCATACCCACTGTGGATATTTGGCCAAGATTCGGGTGGTATTAGGAAAGTAGTTGACCTAATACTAACAGCAATAAGAATGTTGAGGAAGCAGTTTACATAATATACCTCCCTTATCTTTTATTGCCTTCTTCTAATTCAGATAATTCGGTTCACCCACTACGGGGAACTGCACAACGACAGAGCGGTTATAACGTGATTTACTGGTGGGAGGGATGCAGTCATACAACGACTAATTCATTTAAATAGAGAAATTAAAGAAACGAGCTATATATTTAATACTTGCAATACTCATATTATTATGTGATAGCACAAAACGAATAATGTAGATTAGATAAAGTAGTTCTGACCCCTTGCTTGTAATGTACGTAACTTCTTTTTCCTGTGGCATAGTAATGCATGTCGTCTAATTCTAATTCCGCACATGGGCAGGCCTTACCACCACTGGACTTCCCCTAATTGAGCTATATTTATTCAGTTCAAATGCTTAGCTTTATGGAACCTTTTCTTTGCAGCTGTTAGGCAAAAGACGTGTTACTTCTTGGTTGTTCTGGTGGTTTTACATTTCACTATTTAAATATATTTCATTCACATAATCTTGATACAACGTGCTTTATTTGGTTTCTTTTGTATAAATCAGTCACAATTCTTTGTATTCATTGTTTAGGAGAACAAAAGCCCAGGCACGTACCTGTGCAAAGTGACTGCCGCTTCTCATGAGAAATGACTTTCTCACTAGGCTTCCTTAAAAAAAAATTTAATCCATTTCTTTTTCCTTTTTGCGCACGTGAATCAATATTTAGGCCACAGGTGAGGAGGCAGTTGCTGCGTTAAGGGCTCCATGCTTTCTGGGCTCGATGGCTCGTTTTAATGTTCTGGCCTGGAGGTTATTCGACTTCGAGGCCAAACCTTGTACTACAACCGATTTCATTAGTGAAATAACGGAATGGCACCTACGATATTTAAGCGATTTCATGGGGTCTGTACACCCGCAGTGTCACTATGTAGGGCACTTGACTTCTGTGCAACACTGTGCAAGCACTGAGATGTTTTCGCAGCGCCGTCGCGGTTGGCATTGAAGTTATCGATGCTTTCGACGTCGTTTTTCAATAACCACCTCATTCCCAGCGCATCCCCTATTGCGGGTATGTGCCTTGTTTGAGGACTATCATCATCGTTGTCGTGTACGCCTCCTTTGGGCCGCCGGCGCTTTTTTTTTTTGCGAGCATGGCAAGGGAGAATTGCATGCAAACACTCTGCGGTCATGTGAAGAACAATTCCTATTCGATGCGCACATTGTAATCCTCGCTCACTGCATTACTACTCGTTCAGGCCTCCAGAATACAGGCACAGTTGCCACTACTTCAGAGCATGTGTGGAGAGCCTACCGCACTGCAATAATTAGTCAGCGCTGTCGTAACTCAGCAATTCCATGTAACAAAGAAACAAAAAATTGCGCGGTAGCTTAGTGGTTGACTTGCTGGACTCCCAAATGGACGCGGCTTAACGAACGTCGGCTCAAATTCGAGTGTAGGTGGTAGTGCAGAACTTTACCTTCACGCTCTGGCGATGGCGTTGTTCGACGTGACGAGGTGC
Source organism: Dermacentor andersoni (assembly GCF_023375885.2). Classification (NCBI taxonomy): domain Eukaryota; kingdom Metazoa; phylum Arthropoda; class Arachnida; order Ixodida; family Ixodidae; genus Dermacentor; species Dermacentor andersoni. The sequence continues at coordinate 90,946,915 of NC_092818.1, forward strand.
CTTGAAGACGACAGAAATTGTCAATCTGCGCCGTCGATGACGGTCAAAATTCGTCGTCAGCGTGAAAGAATGTACAGAATGACCGGTCGTACGAACTATCCAAACCCAATTTAGAGCACCTAACTGTTTTACTAGTAAATGCTCATGGTTAGCTCAGATGGTAGAGCAGCCACCCAGGGAAATCGCAGGCCACGTGTTTCATGACCAGACCAGGACACATTTTTCGTAACTGCAAAACTATCATTTTGAAAGTCCGCGTGAACTTCCTTTCTAGCTTCATGCTACTACAGCGTAGACTTTTTCACACTCTTTTAAGCCTTGCAATAGTAGCGAGAGCTGGGCGACTTGGTGTGGTAGCATAATTATAAAACAGCTCCAGGGACGCAGACAGCGAAAGGAAACAATCGAAGGAAAGCGCTTTCTTCAAGCGCACCATCCTGATTCTTTTCCCTGTCTGCGTCTCTAGCATCTTTCTTTAATCATGCTATAAACATTGCTGCTCTCCGCGGACAACCGGCAGAACAGGAGTGGTATCCAGAAAGCTTTCTCTTTCGTACGCAGTTCTTAGCTAGTAGTTTATTGTAACAAGAAGACAGTGCGATAGCAATGATACAATGCACTTATGATGGATGTTGGAGAGCGAGGGGTTAAGCCAAAGAAAAACAATCGACAAGGAAAGAAAGAACTGTGTTCACAAGGCACTGCGCTGGCGTTTTGCGCGCCTTGTGTACAGCCCAGGCAAGGCAATGAGTCATATTTCACTGCAACTTCGCATTTTCCTCTTCCGGGCATCTGCTACAGCGCTGAAGAAAACGGCTTTGTCCGCGCTGGGTGAACAAACCGTCACAGAGAGAATTCAATGAACACAGAACCCGAAAATGCACAAAGGTGCGCCAAATGGAACTGCAATTTTGATGGCCTGTGTTCATCAATATTGCAACAAGAACGATGTCTCCAAGAGTTAATGTACCGCCGTTCTTGGTATCTATAAGATAATAAAAATGCACTCAACGATAAATCTGTCCGGCGTATTACGATTATATTGCGCTTTTTTATTCCTACTCCATCAACCAATCGCTCACCCTCTCTCCACATTTTAGAAACGCATGCAATTCAGTTCGATTATTTTAACGTAGAACGCATAACAGTTTGCATGCATACGTAGAGCACCAGTATGAATGTTCTGGTTATTTCTTATCGACGTTGCTTTAGATTTACTTTTTAGATTTTCACATTAAGTTTCACTATCCATGTGGTAGCTGTCCGTTTAATTGTTGTGATGTACTAAATTGGTAATGTTAGATATTGGCATTGAAGATAACTATTCAAGTTTGTTTGTAACAGGTTAGTTATCTACGAGTCTCGACAGGGCGACAGATTGATGGTGCTTAACATAAGGACGAGCACAGGATCTACAAGAGACGCTTTAGTACAGCTAGAGGCTAGCGTTGTAGCGTGCTACAAAGCGTGCATTGAAATCTGTATCGCATGCATTTTCGCCAATTATCATCATTCCAATGTGACCGGATTGGCAGAAGATATGAATTCATAGCATCGCGTACAACAGCAGAACATTACAGCTGCTGTCCCACAGGGGTATGTTCTTTTCTATCGAGGTTCGCATGAAACATTGAAGCGTCCCTTTCTTCCAGATTTCAGCGAGAATGCTTTGCAACCATTGAAATAGCCTTAGCGGTTACTGTATTGTAAGCCCGTCATTGTGTCTCGAACTCTCCTCGAACTGGGGTTGCATTCCTTCTTCGAGGCTTACTCAACTGTCCGATTACCACGCATGTTCCATTGAGCTGGGAACAAACCACGTGTAATAAAGAAAGTAAAGGGAACTGTTGTGGCGGTTCACTTAAATACATTGCAATGATCGACAATAGATTGTTTGCCCTTTACAGAGAAATATAATGGACTTATTGTTCAACCACGCAACCCAAGCATATAGACGCACACAAACCCTCCCCCCCCCCCCCCACACACACAGACACGCGTGCACGCACAAAGAAACAGAACCAGAGAGGCAACGATCAAACCTGTTTGCAGTTGTTCGGCTGAAAAGAAGAACGTAGCTGTAATACTTCTCGCAAAATGAAAATAAAGAATGAAGAAACAGCAGCCGCAAGCCCGATTGTTCGCCGCGAACAAACGATCCGGCTCTTGTCGTACTCTGACGATGCTATAGATGGCCAGCATCAGTGCTGGGCAGTATCGAAGATACAACTAACTTAGATACATCTTAGATACTGTTTGGGTACCTTGTATGTGTGTCATGATAGCTTTGGCAAGACGTGTATCAGTGTCTGTATTTCCGACACATGAAATAAGGTGTCGTGTTTCTTAAGGTACAAGATATACTGCTGTCGCAACTGCACCCTGCGAAACCATAGAGGTTCGCTGAATTTCGCGTCTCGAGCTGAAACCATGCTGATACTGCTGCCACTAAGCCACCTGAATACCAAAGGCAACGACATTGTTATCTTTCGGCTAGAGCCCCCCAGCGAGGTCTGCGAATCCCTATTGGTGGAGAAGAGCCACGTGGTGGAGCTCGCGCCATCTCGACTAAAACAAGCGTTAACGTCCGCGCACAGCCAACCTTTTGTTTTCTTGATTTTTTTTTTTTTTTTGCTTTCATTTGCGTTGATGCCACGACATTTGCTCGTAGCCACTGTACTGTGTGCGTACGCCAAAGCGTGCGGCGTGAATATGTCGCTAAGGGACGCTGTACGCCAGTGGATAAGTAGAATATGAAAGTTCATTGCAGCTTTATGTGCTCTCTGCATACACGATGCGCCGCAAAAAAAAAAAAAAAAAAAAAAGATGGCGCTACCAGCGCTCATGCCGCTGTATACCTTTCCAGTGATCCGGTACTGCGTAAACGGTAATACGTTTACAGACGAGGTAAGATTGCACGCCGGTATTTGCTCCGTCGCGCTGAGGCTTCTCGTTGACGTTCTTGTAGTTTGATGGCAATCCGCTAGCTGGTCGGCAAGCAGAGCAACGACTCCCATCAGTTACAAAAGCGACGACCAACAACCTGTGACAGTGCAGCGTATAAAGAGCTTTCATGTTAAGCAGCTAAAGCAACCCCAATAAACTGTTTCGGAATGAAAATATTACAGTTTCAGCAAAAAAGGGAAAACATTTTCAAATACTAACAGACTAACGGGCATTTTATTGAAATGAAACAAGGTTGGTCATAGTTCAAAAATTTCTAAAGCAAACATCTTTGTGCATGCGCATTTGCTGCTACATTATCTAGATATATAATATAAAATTTGCGAATGTATCGAAGCATCTTAAGATGCAAATGGAAGTATCGTATCGGATACAATAATTGCGGCAGTATCTTGTGCCTGCATCTCAGATAATTGTTGGCCGAGCATCTTACATCGAATCTAAATACAATTCCAAAGTGGCTTTGCCCAGCCCTGGCCAGCATTGAAATAATTGCGCAAATGAACTCAAACTTCATATTAATTGCACAAGTCCTCGTAAGTGGCCGCTGCTACATTTTTCAAAGTCACATCAAATGGGTACGCAGCTCGGGTACTCGTGCGGCGGCACACTTGGTTATGTTGGTATGCAGGAAGTAACGTACAATGTAGCCACAATGCGCCAGCAATGTTTTCCATATGGGATAGTAGCAACGCTGTAGCAAACAGAAAAGACGCTACAACGAATTTCTCTACAACGAATTTACCCAGTGAAGGAATTCGGCGTCCCGCACGGCTGATTTCGTGCTTTACGACGAACGCCACCGTAGTGGCGCCACCGTTGCTCTCCGCCGACGTCACTGAGGTGGTAGCTCCTCATTAGTTCTAATGGCACGCTACCTACGCCTTTGGAGAGCGTGCCAATAAAGAACAACTAATCTTTCTTCACTGCTCCAGAAATAGTTCAGCACGTACTCCGTTTGTTGTAACCTGCCAGTGGGTATGACGGCTGATGAATTCGTTGCAAATGATGACCATGCAATCGGAACTTGCCGCCGGCGACATCTTCAAGGCTATCAAAGAGAAAACGTACTTGAACGTCAACGGAAGCAACAGTACTGTAAACGAACCAACAATCTTGACGACAAGAGAAGTGATAGCGGCATTCGACGATCCGCAGCTTTACCGCGCGTACCTCCTGCGTTTCCCCGCAAGCATGCTGGGAACTTCGATGCAATACGATTGACTGCAGTCGCATATTCTTTCAAACAAAGCGTGCACAAAGAATTTTTGACATATTTCATTAAGGCTCGAAAATTAATGTTAGACGAAGCTTTTTTTTCTTTTTCAATGTGCTAAGCCGCCTATTCTCCGAGTGGTACGGTGCGCGACGTTTAGAACGAAATGACCTATATAACGAAATATTTAGGAGCTCGCAAGCACATCGTAATAAAAGCATTTGACTGTATCCTTTTTTGCATGTGAATCGCAAATCTACGAACTGTACTCTAGTTTTGATATAACGTAGGTGTAGCATATTAGGAGTTCAAGCTATGCCACGCAGTTGTCATGGTACGGTTGTACTATTTCAGCTGCACTCTTTAGCATAAGTTCGAGCTAAAAAAGAAGTTCAAGACGGCAGAGGAGACGGGTGCGAGTTGAACACGGTTCCTACAGGTGAGAACTCAGCAGCGAAATAAACGCGCCAAATCTAGCAGTTGGTACGCAATACCACGCAATGTGGTCATCTGTACAACAAGTGGTGAAGGTTCCCGCCACCGCATCAGGAATACAACTTTGTTATCATCTCTCTGCTTTTCTGTCTATCTGTATACACCATGCACAGAGACAGCAAACATGTTCGGTGGAAACCCGCATTTCGCGCTTTCATCAGCCTTCCTCCCGTCTTCCGCAGAAGTGATGATTGATTTCGGGCAAAAGTTGTGTTCGATGCGGTGCATAAGCATCGGCATGATAATAGAAATTAGGCGGGAAAAAAATTGTCCGAGACGCTTAAGAATGCTTACGTGTGGCGATGCGAAAGCATTATTGTCCATTTGGTGAAATGCTTGTATTTTGTGCACTCATTCCATGCAATCACGACGGGGCGCCACCTTCTCCCTATTGGTTACGCCGTCACGTGCTCAACGACGAATTCACTAGGCAAACCTTTAGCCATGGAGGCGCCGCCTCGAGGAAGCGTGCTCCTCTTGCACCGCGGAGGCCCGGGTTTGACTCCCGCCCAGACGCAAACGTACGAAATTGTGTTTTCTAAGCCATAAATTTCCTTTGTTTACAGGAGCCTTCCTGGGAAACTTGACGTTAATCCGAGCATTTCTTTTAGTTCATTTCCTCTTTGCGCCGTCAGCTATTTTTGCGACCATATTTCGGTGACGCCGCCGTCGACAACGCCAGATTTTCGCGTAATTGGGCATATGATGCTTTCGCATTATAAACAATATTCTACGCATTTTTGCCAATACATTAGAATTAATAATACATGGGTACCTACACCGTGTGTCCCCGCTAACGTTAGCCAAGCTGGGCAAACATAAAAAAGGCTTAGAAAACGTAGTGCGAGATACGATATTAATTTTTAAGTTGTTTCATCGGCAGCCCTCTCATAATCGACCGCCTTAAGTCTTAAAATAATACCTTCGCCGAATTTTTAAATATCGTTTACTTTAAACAGCTTAGCTATGTGTTACCTGGACAACTACAAACAACGAGGTTTAGTAAAATAATTTTTTTAAACTTTCTTCAATAAAATCTTTGGATCCGAATGTTTTATGAAGGCTAAATAGAAAAAAAAGAGACTACCTTTGTCATTTCATTTCTCTGAATGGCAATAAAGTACACTCTGAGAAGAGGAGAATGTCGTTGGGCTTAAATAAATAACGTTTTTCACGTGTAGCAAAGAAATATGTTTACAAAAACTGCGTCGGTAGCTTGAGCGAGAATCGTGGTTAAGAAAGATGTAGCACGCAAGCAAATTTCAATCGGGACGCTTCTAAGCGGCAAGAGCCACAACTTGTGCGGAAAAATAGGAAAGAGCTACACAACTAACGAACAAATCTGCGATAGCGTTATTAACCAAGATGCAAAAAATAAAAAAAAATCCACGCGCTTATTTTGTGCCGAAATCATGGCGTCCAATGTGTCATCGCGAAGGCACAAGCTGTTTTGCGCTTTTTAGTGCAACGACAATTGCAGCAAAGTTTATACCGCCTTGCGATTCGCGAATACTGAGGAATACCTTTCCCCGCTGTGCGGTGCACCAACTCTGAAGAAAGCGCGATTGAGTAGCTTAACCTTAAGCCAACTTTCGCTGGAATATTTCGGTAGCAAACTGTCACAACCATGCTTCGGCACGGCCAGCTCATTAACAATGTGGCCCTTGCTAGCCCTTTAAGTTTTCACTGAAACACGGCTCATTAGGCACCGACCTTCGAGGCATTCCTCGCCATCGAGCACTACTACCTCTGGCGTCGCTCTCTTTGTCGTCTCTCCTTGCGACAAGCCCTGTGCGTTCATTCATTTACATGTCCAGCTTTCTGTGCGTTATTTTTGTTTTGCTCATACTAAAGTCCAAGAGAAACATTTCGCCCTTGCCTTTACCTGAGATTATATTTTTCTGCTCTTGGTTGAGCTCCAATTTACCACTGAACACAATGTCTCTGTGATGCAGGAATGTCTGTGTGTCGTGCATTGGTTGCACATTGAAGGTTCCCAGGTGGTCAGAATTGATCTGTAGCCGCACACCACGGCTTGCCTCATGATCAAATCGCGGTTTGGGAACGTAAAATTCTTGAATTGAATTACAGTCGCGGTGACGTTAGATGTAACTGAGTAATATCTATTCACGCGAGGGTGAAAAATATGTTTGCTAAACGTGCCTTTTCAAGTATTCGAATCAGTAGTAGTGCTACGAGGGTAACAAAGTCAGTATGACTGTGAAGGGGTCGTTCTCCTAATTGACTCTGAGCTAGAATCGCCAACGCATACCTTTTGCTATCATCATCACGTATGAAAATATTTGCATTGAGCTCCGGAAAAATAGTGACGAAAGGCATTTTTAAGGTCAGAGATGTCTCAATATTGCCTTACAGTGGTGCACAATAAAATTGCATTGTGTATGTTACAAGAAAAAGGCATTTGCAGAGTTTGACGCTATAGATTACTTTGAGAAAGCCCTATAGTATTCATGATACAGTTGAACCATAGTTGAGCGTGAGAAGACAAGCGAAGCTTTAAACAGCGCTAAAAGAAGTCAGGTGTATTTGTAATGCTGATAAACTTATTGTGAGAGGTATGCAAAGCAGGTTTATTGAAGCGCTGAAGTCATGTGACGGCTGTTCAGCTTCTATGAACTGCAAAAAAAGGAATAAAGAAGGATGGTTCGAAAGTGATTAATGACACACGTTCAAGAAATATTCCACTTATTCGACGAGACAATGTAAGGACGGATATAGTGAACAAACCTGGCACGTGCAGTACCACGGCGTAGAGACCGAGATCACTGAGCTGTCTTCTGCCCCGGGTTTTGACAGTAAATGTTTTCACAGAAAAAAAAAGAAACTAAAGAAGTGTCCTCGTTAGCTCAATGAAAATCAGCAACGGCGAAGAATTTCGGATTGAAAACTCCCCAGATGTTCTATCTTAAAATCGAAAGGACATATCAGGGGGACTGTTCTCGTTTGCGATGGAAGCGCTGACGCATCTTCTACAATCAGATTGAATATGTCTCTGACGGTGCCATTTTGTGTGCTTAATTTATATCCTTCAATCACCTGCTGTGACACAGAGAGATTAATCCACCAAGGCGAAAGTTCACGCACTTAGGGAGCATAGTCTAGTCACGTCATCTAGTTGTAACATTGATGCGCCTTGGCCTTTCTGGCCTACAATTTTTCAATTTTATATTAAAAAAACACACTGACTAATAAAACAGAGGTTGGTTAATTGGAAGTTTTGTTCATTAGAGTTTCTCCGTAATTTTCTCTACAAGCATATTTTAATATGGTCGAACGATTTTCTATATTGCTTTCTTTTGTTTACTATCTCACTAAAGTAATTGTGTTGGTGGCCTGGCTATGTAAACAACGAGATTAGTTTAACGGTGACTATACAGGGTGTCCCAGCTAATTTTAGCCAGAGTTTAAAAATATACCGATGCACTCTAAGACGATGCGACTAAATGCATGTTGCTGACCATTGTTGTAATAAGTCACACCATTCTTTGTATTCTGCCTAATTGCATAATTAGTCAAGAATAATTAGCGAACTTCTGAGGCACAAAAGTTAGTCGAAAAATTTTAATTCTAAACTTGTAGACCACCTTGCAATATGTCCGTTCAAAGTCTTTAAGTTTCTGTCTATTAGGCATTAGTTTTTTTTTTTTCGATTACTGCAGATGCCCGCTAGATTAAAAAAAAATACCACGTTACATGTCCGCTTACGCACCGCCATTTCAGCGCTCCCAAACGCTCCGCGTACAGACGAACATATCGTTTAGCTGGGTATGCTGCCGCTGCACCTGCTTATCCCTATCATGAACAGCCGCGAGAGAAGCACATCGGGAGCATAAATCGCGCAGCAACCGCCTGCGTCACTGCCCTGCCGCCTTTTAAGCGGCAGCACACCCTGCTACATGCTATGTTCGTTTGTACGAGAAACGTTTGAGAGCGCTGCCATCACGACCGCAATCGGGCACGTCACGTGCTGTTTATTTTATTTCGCGGGCATTTGCAATAGGCGCAAAAACACTAATACCTTATAGATGTAAAGTTAGAAACTGTTTAATCGGACGTTTTGCGAAGCACTCTACAACTTTCTAATTTGAATTTTTTGCCTAACTTCGTTGCTTCGCAAGGTGGTGAAATATTGTGACTTACTACATACTACAGTCATCAACATGCATTTGGTGGCGTCGGCGTAGAGTCCATCGGCCTATTTTTAATCTCTGCCTAACATTAGCTGGGACACCCTGTATATCTGGAGTTCTGTGACCAATGACGTTTGTTATTACGTTTTAAGTTTACTAGCTATCGCTAGCTTAGCACCTGCGCACTACGTGCACTACCTATGTACAATGTACGAGATCTCTTATCGAGTATAACACCGAATTAATAGAAACGGAGGATGGACGCCAAAAATGTACTCCTTTGAGAATAGTATGAATCCCGCCGCAAATTACAACACGAAGTGCAAGTACAAAGATCATACACCAACGGTAGAAGCTACAAACAAAATTAATAGGAACTTCAGACAATAAACAGTACACGGTACAGTATATAATAACGCATACACTACTCAAGAAATAAAATAGGAAGCCCAACAGTAAGAGCTCCCTACCAATACCAAAAAACGCAACATACTGTACGCGAGAGTACATTCAGTAAAATTAACTGCACAATTAGTGCAATAAACTACACTTCTGCTGGAGTGCTAAAAACTAACAGATATAACACAACTCTCGACCGCATTGGCACTGTATATTTCAACCACAACGGTTTTCAGTTTACGTCACCGAAAGATATTTCACATTTTGCAATAGCAGTATTTATGTTACCATGTTTCCGCAATTGAAGATTATTTTCTATATACTATCCTGAGATCCTAACATCCTCAAGGGTGATTTTGAATCTTCCTAAGTTATCGCCTTGAGAGTTAAGCTCCTATTAGCAATATAGTCGTCATAACTGTGATATCAAAAGGAAAGTATAAGGGAACTCTGGAACAGGTTCTTACAACCGAATCTACTTTCTCAAGTTCGCGCTATACTAACTGTTAAAAAAAACTTCTGAATCTCTTTTGTGCAATGGCTTCAAATTTCGGTAAGCTTTATAACATGGCTACTTGCACTAAACTTTTCAGCACGCATGCAGAAAGAAGGCATAGCCATCGTTCCGGAGCTTGACGATAAATTACGCTTCCTTGTTTGGACAGTTCATGCCAAGGACCCAGACTGGGACGACAATGCCTTTGGACACACCGCTGATTTTTATTTGAAAGTTATCAAAATGTTGCAGCTCAGCGCACTGCCTTTATCCGTGTTTTTAGCGCGTGTGATACAGACTTCTTTTCGAGAGTATCAATCACGCAGTATTGAAAAGGCAGCAGTCTGGAAAACTCTCGTAGACAACTGAAAGAAAAAAAAAAGCAAATGTGAAGAACACATCCCAGACGCGCTAAGACGCGCGACGCTATACAGACGCATCAATCTGCATGCTCAAAGCTTTGAACGCAGCCCAGCGGGTAAGTTATTGCATGTTCGATACTCGACATGTCTTTGTTTGCGTGAATGATGCGTGCGCGATGGATGCGGCTATTAATTCGCTATCCAAATATACACTTGCATCAATGCAGCGATCTGAAATAACGTCTGATGCGCCAAGGACAATCCGTTGTTCTTCTTTGTTTGCGATGGCAGCTATAAATGAAGACCACTTCAACCAATAGCAAAATGTTCTGTCCTCCTTGAAATGCGGGTAAACATTTTAGTTTTCTTATTGCCTAAAACTTTATATTCCCGGAAAGCATCTTTTCGTACCTTCTTAGTCGAACAACATAGACGAATTCTTGAAAACCTTGAAAGAGCTGAATAACAAAGCTGCAAAGCACGCAGAAACATCTGTATAGTAAGAAAAAATATACAAAAATAATAGCTGCCATTAGCAAGCGCAGAAATTATTTCACGCTCTGTAATTGTTACACAAAAGAAAGCTACGTGCTGCATTGTCCGCAGCCCGGATAACCGCCTACGGACAGCAGAATGCCCACGAACAGAAATTTCTATTTATTATGTTAATCGCTGTAGACAACTGTTTCTTTTTTGTTATCCAACATTTATGTTGAACAAGAATAACAATGAAATTCTCATTTTAAATCGTTGAATAAATATTAGTAATTGAGATAGAAAACCCCGCGGAAGTTCAACAACAAAGCGCGAATATGTATCGGGAAGTAATTACTCCGGGGGTCTGACGTGGGAAGGTATCGTCTGTCATTTCTTTGTGCAACGCCTAACAACTCTGCTTTGCGAAGCTTCGCCTCTGAGAGTCTTTTTTATGTTTTTTTTCTGGCCTTTTCCCCGTCTTCTCTGACGCGAGGTACTTGTTCGTCCTTCATAGCGTGAAATCTGCGCGCTCATAGACCGTCCCCACAAAGGCTTCTCGGTGGCTCCGAATCAATGAAAATTGTAAAAGGTTCTCTTAGGGATGCTTCAAGCTGGCACATATTGCACTTTTTTGATGGATGCATCTTCGAGGAAATCTTCGAGAACAGCTTGAAGAGCTGCTCTTTAGAGGGTTTGCGACGTCGTTCAAACGTTGTATTTGCATCCACCATCTGCAGTGATCCTGCTACCAAAAAGTTATAAATAAACCGAAAGGACAGGTTTTTACAACGTTTACTAAACGTTTCCCGTTCACAGAAAACATGTTACTTCTTTGAAACTAGAAAGAGAAGCCCAATGTTTAAGAATAAAGACAAATCTTTAACAAAAGCTATAGCTCAAGAAAGTTCCCGATTAAATTTGGCCATGTGGGCGTTCTTTAACATACAACTGGTACACGTTTAACATTTATGGTACACCAGCAAAGCACGGTACACGATAAGTTTTTTGCGTCCTTCCGCCATCGAATCGCACCGGACGAAGTACAGTGATTGGGCAGTGATTGAACTGCAGTGATTGTGCTTAGCTGCATAGTGCCATTGTCACTGGGCTACCACGGCGTTAATTTCTTTGGCAAAATAATCTACAGCTGCAAATTAGATTGCCTTCGCATCTTACCAATTGTCTCAGATACACCAAGATACTGTGAAGAAATTTACTTTCAGCTTTCATACATTTATGCGCATAAAACCCATTAATTTTGTTCCGTCCAATTTTTCTATTTTTTTCTGAGTCATTTTTATTTTCGACTCCGGTGGTGTGAGTGATTTTTAATTAATTCGAAATATTCCAGACGCTTCAGCAGCTCAACTTGTAACTATAAGCGTACGCTCTGATATATCTAAAATGAAACCTATGAATTTAGACCTGTACTATATTTTTCTATTTGTTCTGATTTGTTTTATATTTTTCCCCTGGTTTGTCATTGATTTCTAATTAACTTTAATTATTACAGACACTTCAGTAACTCAACTTGTAAGTACACTTATGCTCTAATATCATATTTATAATGAAACCCATAAATTTTGAACTGTAGCCTTTGTTCTATTTTTTTCTAATTTACATTGAAGTTCTCCCCTGGGCGTCTTAGGAAATGAACCGCGAATGCTGCGCAAGAAACAAGAGTGTCACTCTATTATGCTCGTGCCACTAAAAAAAAAATATGCGAATACTAAACGTTCTGAAACTTGGTTTAGATTGGTACTTGTGAAGGAAACTGAGCCCTCTTTTTCAGCAAGACATTTGAAAGTACCAAGCACTCGACAAAGCTGGAAGCGTTTTCACAGGGAAACGCCTCACTGAGCCTAAATTTGTGGCACTCCTACACATGGATGTGACACATGATGAATGTATGACGATGTTGTGATGAAGATGGGGGAGCGTAGTATGTCGAGAAGAGCGTGATGAAAACGGTATGATGACAATAGGATAACGGCGATGGAATGACAACGACTGAATCGCAACGATAGAATGACCGCTATGGTATGACAACTATGCCATACCAACCATGGCATGACAACCATGGCTTGATAACCATGGCATGATAACGATGGCATCACGGCGAGACAACGACTTCATGATGATTCCATGATGACGATGCAAAGAGGAAGACAGAATGACGTCGTCTCCATCACGATGACGGCTTCATTGTGATCGAATGATGACGATTGATCGACGAAGACGGAACGTTGCACGCACAACGATAAAGAAACGCTGACGGCGGTATGGCAACGAAAGACTGATGACGATGGATTGACGACGACTTAATGACGACAATGTAAAGATGACGGGAGAGTCACGAGGACAGAACTATGGCGATGGCATGTCAATTAAAGAATGACGACGGTGAAATGAAGGCGAATAAATGACGATATAGCGACGACGATGACATGATAAGGAAGGCATGACGACGATGAATTGATGACCACGGCGTTGCGACGATGCAGTGGTGACTACAACATTGCGATGAGAAATTGCGACAAAGAATCCACGACGATGGGAATGAAGGTGACGAAGTGACGGCGAAGTAAAGACCACGACGATAAGGACATGTTTGTGTGGAAGCTTATGTCTGTGTTTACGGAGATCGCGTGCCGCCCTGGGCCACCTCGTTTTTACTATACTAGTTTGCACTTTACTCTGGAACGGGAAGTCGCGCAAGACAGGAACCACTTACCGAAAAAACGGGGGAAGAGGCGAAGAAAGGTCGCTTTAAAAGACAACACACATGGGGCTTTATAATAGACGTGACTCTTTCAACACATATGAAGTGAATGTTCGCAATGGTCATTGCGTACGCTACTCTCTTGTTTGTAAATCTACTGCCTGTTATTAACAGCGACCTTTATTGCAGCCACCACTTCATCTACGTGAAAAGGACTCTAATTTGCGTTGTTCACACAGGGATGTTTCTTTGCGAAACTTCGGTACGGTCCATGCCGCAGCAGTACGGAGCACTGTTTCTAGGATTTCTGTGTTACGGCTTTCCAGCTTTGTCGAATACATGGGAAATTAGCATTCGCACCCTCGAAATCTCGCATGGCCAAATAGCAAGGGAGTCTCTTAGAGTACCATGGTATGCCTCGGCTCATGCATCAACAATGATAGCCAGAAACAATCTGATCCGACGTACGTAGCCGAGCTGGCGTTAGTTTTTTCAAGAAATCGCGCACTTGTAAGGCCTTACGAGTCGTAACGAACGCCCGTGTGATTTTGATAAATGATACCTAGCATGGCCCAGTCAGCTCTGTCCAACGTGACCATTCCTGGCCAGTTAGACAAAGGTACTGCCGGACTACGACTCCCTGAAACCCGCGCGCGAGGCTTAAATGTAACTCCGATTGCGTCACGTAACTGCGAATGCAAATACAGTACCACGTGCGCTTGCGAAATATGCATGGTTGAGTGATGTTTTTTTTTTCCTCTGCACGGCGATGTCAACGTAAGGTGGGGGCGGGGGGGGGGGGGGGGGGTAGTGGTTGCACAGATATGAACGGTAATGCTGTTATATGCTGTTTTTATAATCTGCTTTCACTCTCCCTCAGCTCTCCCTCCGCCAGCTAGCTGCGAACGTCAAGAAAAAACCAGCGAGTTTCTGACCGCTCCACTGTAAAAAGTAGCATTCGGTAATGTGCCTTCCCACCTCGCCACCGAAGCCATGGTGTGCTGGATGATTCAGCTAGGTAGCAGCACTTCTGAGGCCCGGACCGCCAATTTCGAGCCGCCGAAGGAGCGCCAAATGCATAAATTACAACGAAGAAACAAACGAGCACAAATGTAATGAGATGAGTCCACAAAAGGTTGAATAGATATAACGGGCCCTAATAAGAAGTGACTAGAAATAAATGAACGAGTTTAATATTTCCACTCATTTAGTTGCAAATCAGAGAGGAAAATATGTTACCATATTAATAAACTCTTCGCTAGGTAACAGCTTTTTTACGCTGTGAGGGTGGCTGTTCCGGAAGCACAGCAGAGGACTATCGTATATTTATTATAATTCCGAGCTGTTCTTTTGGTAGTTTAGATGGCGAAACAAATGATGAAAATATGAAGTACAGAAATAAAAGTTGCCCCTATATAGACGCCATATGTGTATCACTTGTCATGAGCAGAAACTGTGTTTCAGTAAATTGACGCCGTCGTGGTACTTAGCTTCCTCGGGAGCACTGCACATACATATGCTGAGCAGTGTATTGTTCAAATGAGATTCAGCACTTATATGAAGCTTTTGTTCTTCACCATGCCTATGTGGCGTCCCTAACACCTAAGTGCGCAAACTTTTATACGCATCTTGGCGTACTTTATATAAAATTTGTCATTTCTTTGATGATGATGTACGTCTGACCTTTATTTCTACTACACACTCACCTGTGGTTTGGTTAGACGAAACTTGGGTTCAGTCGGACAGACTCATTCGCCAAAAATAATATCATTAATACAATTTCTCTTCAACGTTGTCCTACATAAGGTGTTCCGGACATGTACGGAAACCAAATACGGACATTTTAGTATTCCTGCTTACGCACGCGTTCCTTTAATATTGTGCTTGTGAGGCGAGAACAAAAGTTGCTTTTCTTCAGTTGCTCACACGCAGTCCTAAAAAAAACTTGAATATCACACTCCCACGCGCACGGTACGTGGGTGTTTTTGAACTAGTTGAAATATTTGCTTTTAACCTTTGCACTGAGCGCAAATCGGTACCCTCTGTTCGTGATTGCAATGTATCCAGTCTCCCGGATCGATCTCTGTCGTGGGAGGTTGCTCTAATATCCCCCGACGAGAGCGTGGGTTCAGTCGCAAAGGTTTTATTAAAGCGTACGAAAAACTGCTTCGCCCATATTTATTGGGTTATTTTTTTCTTTCTCCTGGCTTTCATAACACTTTATACCTCGTAAGACTGAGAAGAACAAATTTTCTTTTTTGCCGCATCCGCTCCATTCATGACACAATTTTCTAGCCATCTGACTTAAACACAAAAATATTGCAGAAATATAAAAGAGAGGAAGAAAAAGGTTCGCAGATACTCCACGATTTCTGGCCCTAACAAGAGGATTTGTATAACCATAACTAATATCGAAAGACAACCTTGCTGCCACAGATGACTATGTAGTGTTTCAGAACTCTCGAATTGATAAGTCGGCTTGCTCTACGACGAACTTGAAGCAGCACACAAAAAGACGGAAATTAAGAAAGTGGTTGGTTCCCAGCCTTCCTCTGACGGTAGAGAAGCGACGAAATCCAAACTTCCCTTCCTTATGTGCGAACATTAAAGCCATGACAAAATTGGCACCTTTATTTAGTAGAGCCCCGCGCTGGCCCAATTTGTCGGCCCGCTCGCGGTTCGGATGGTCATTGCTAAGCTTAACCAGGGCCCGCGTATGTCTGAGGATGCCCGGCCTATATATATATATATATATATATATATATATATATAGGCGAATTTACGAATATGAAGCCTAAAATAAACGCCCAAGTACAAAGAGAAACCCCTTGCTCTAGCGCTACAATAATTTAATAGTATCGAGAGTTGTCATAGTGCAGTCGCAAAAGCGCTAACAGGCGAATTGCTTGAAGAGCAGCTTTTATAGAATTTGTTTTTCTTTACGCTGAAAGGATTGCTTCTTTTGGAAAAAATATATACTCTTTACTCTATATATGTTTCTCTCTTTTTGAGCTAAGGTATACTAAGAGCCAGCTCTTTCCAGTTGTCACTTCAGAGAGAGAGAAATAATGCATAGAAACGCAGGGAGACTAACCAAAGGTAGTTCCGGTTGGCTACCTTGCACTTGGGGAAGGGTTCAGTGCGATAAAAAGAGAAAGGTTGGAAAGGGTAGAAAGAGAGAGAAAGAGAGACGAACACCAAAAAATCGCGTACACTATGGAGCTTTAAGGTTTAGGTCAGTGCTCCCAAAGGACATCGGCGCTGGTGGCCTTAGTAGCGTTACTAAGGTTCCTGCGGTCTACGGGCCTTCACGATGTAGACTTTAAGAACGTCACTTCAGCTTGGCAAAGAATGCCTTGGGCCATGCAGTGCGTAATGTTCGCGTGTGCTTGAAGGCACTACTTAGGTCCTTGAATAAGCGGGCCCGAGTCCGCTCCGAGCCCGGCCCAGGCCCGCCGACAAACGCTTCGAACCACCCGGCCCGCGGTCCGGGCCCGGCCCGGGCCTTGGTGTCGGTCCGGGTTCGTGCAGTGCTCTACTAATAATTGCACCTAAGGTGATTCTGAATGCATGAAACGAATTTGCGTCTTTGGGTGTTTTGTGACCGTTAAGCCTACTAGACACCGGACACATCAAAGAGACAACAGTTCCGATTGCATGGCCTCACCATTCAGCCCAGACAGCTTCCTGTGCGCTAACGATAACGTAACATAGGTGAAGAATGAACTTGTATTACTATTGTATTACTGCGCTATAAGCACAAGGACAGTAGAAGTAGAAGTGGACAGGACGCCCGCAGATTCATTTGTGAGCCTGCGCGCGTCCTGTATTCTTCTACTTCTGTTATGTCCGTGTGTTCATGGCGCAGTTACCTCCTTAATACAAGACGAATGTCCATCAACTAGCCCAACTTGCCACTCTACTGAAAAACTTGTACCCAGCAAAACAAGCAACACTCCGTCGCAATGATAGCGGCTAGCCAAATCGGCGATCATAAAAAAAATCTCATCAGTTGGTTTTAAGCGTCGGCTATTACGCGCGTACATTAATCGGCGGAAGTTTTAGCGCCATCGATGGCGCCCGCGCGACATCCAGAAACTATAATGCACAATTCATGTGGCGCGTGCGGTCAGATTATGCAAGGTTCGTCAACAACAGACTACGGATAGAACCATCGATAACATTCGCGAAACTTTCCTTGCACGCATACGCCTCCTGCGCTGAGCGATGATATTTAAAATTGTTAGTCGGCGAAATACGCTCACCGGATAAGTATAAGGCAGTATGCGTGTCAATATTCTTTAAAGCAACAGACTTGATACACCGGGGAACAGAACATTTGTCTTTGGGTGCGAGCGTTAACTTTTTGTTCTTGTGCCTTTTGCGTTTTTTCTCTCCCCGTTTCGTCGTCTAGCATTAGTAAAACTGTCATTTCTCTAGTTAGGGTTCCTTCAAAGGGAAAGATTGTCATCTATCAGACTGTAGACGGAGGTTAAAAAGTAAACGCATTTGGGCTTCATAGAAAGCTTCACAGTTGAATAAAAATGTGTAGCTCAGATATCGGGCACTGGAACAATACTTTTCCAAGGAGGTCACTGTGGCATCTGATGTGACCAGAAGGCTAGGAGCTCACAGGATAAGGCCAAAAAGCGGCAAAGTTTGTTGCTTTATGTTTTCAGCTTTCTTCTTTCTGTCGTTTTCAATTGATTTATTACATTTCATTATGCCATGACGGATAAATGCATCATTTTTCTGGAGCTGTTCTACAGACTATTCGTATTTATCGTACACCATACATATATCGCCCGATATCCCCCGAGGTGTTTATCGGGAATATGCTATAGACATTGTCAACAGGTCTCAGGGAAAAGCCCGATATAAATAACAATGCTGTATAAGTACCTACATCTTTAGTGCGTCTTTGCTAACTGTCGTGTGATTACCACTGAGAATGAGTTGCAGTGTCCGCACTACTTGAGTTACGCTAATACAGACATAGTGGAAAAAGTGCCATTATCATTACAGAATTCACGCTCAAGAGGCACCTAAATCCTGCCTACAGAAGACATGAAGTTGCCTAAGTTTGCAGGCGCCCAGTTTTTAATGCGATATCAGTATGTGCGGGGTCTAACATTGCTGAGACGCGAGGCGCCAGTGTCTAATATGTGTCTCTTTTTGGTTATTGCGAAAAAGGCAGTCGCTTTCTGTTGGCGTTAACGTTGTGGTGTAAGCGCCAGAGGTGATCAAAATGTCTCGTGTGCTGCAGGCCTCGGGTCGAGATAAACGCTCAGAAAAAGATGGCGACAAAAATAAAATAACAAGCCCGTCAAATTTAGCAGAAGAAGCAGTATAAGCCAAATGGATGGTTCTGAATTCTCAGCAGTTATATTGAAGTCAATCACTTACGGTTGTTACTCACCTGCATGTTATTTTTGAATTCGTATGTTCCGCGTATTTTATTTTTCATGCCTACTTGCCAGAGGTAAAATTGTTTTGAACAATTGCTCATTAAGCTCGTGGTAACCACCCGAGTCCTGATCAATTCAGCGCGTTACATATGTGACGTGGGTCTTAACAAAAACAACAACGGTGTGCTGCGATGGTCTTCGCTTAACTTGGCAAGCTAAAGTAATTAGTAGATCTACAAGTGTCTCGGAACCTCTGACGCACACTATACAGTATGTGCACTTCAAACAATTCGTAAAAGTATATACAGTTTATAAGGTGATTTGCGCCTTGCTGCTGGAAATGTGCGTATACACACGCGAGCCGGTACTATCAGTTCGAGGTACCTAATTTCGATGCTTGTAAGTGTCCCTAGAAGAAACCGTATTCTTTTTCGGGTGCAGCATATGAAGTGCCACAAGCAGTAAAGGCGAATTGCATCCTTACTATGGTGCTCTTAATGACCAATAGAAATTAATGTTGCCGACCATTTATTGACTTTAGACAATACTTTAACGTCACGCTGTCTGCCGGTAGACTAGAGTATGCAAAGTTATGGATACAGGTCCGGCGTATCGACGCGTTCGATACTGTCATGAATTTTTCGGGCAAAACAACTTCTCGGAGGCTTCTTTCAGGACATGTTGCAGGGAGCACTCAGATAATGACGCGCACAATTTAGCCTATAGTAATGTAACTCTGCCTGTGTTACTCCAAGACGTATGTCAAAATGCCGCATATACCAAAGGACGTTTACTATCGTTTACTAAAATTTTCCGCGCTAGTAAGGTTCACAAAGTCCGTAAGGAGAATCTTACACTCATTCTCGATGTTCCTATGGCGTACTGTTATTCATGCATTCGGCTCATTGCAGAACAATGTTCAAGCACTTCGTCGTCGGCAGCGAAGAATAAGGCGAGGGATGCCGAACGCGATCACTGTTGCTGGAGATTGGAGGACAGGATCAAAAAAGGAATTGCGTTTATCGGGAGTTTGCTGTAGTCATTGTCAAGAGGTCCCAGAGAAAAGCCACCGTCACCGGCAAATACAATTACCATAGAGAGAGAGGGAGAGAAAAAGAGATCACGATGTGAAAGGAAGAAACAAACTAAAATTGTACTTCTCTGGCGCTGTGGAATGTTCTGGCCCATGATACCAACACTGCAGAGAGTTCCACCTCTGCCTCCCTTTGAGGTTCCCTTCAACTGTTCCTCCTATGTTCGCAGAAGAAAAGACATCTCCGTGACGTGAAAGCAACTAGACATCTAATATTGGGGACATAGCGTAATGAAAATCACTCCAAGGATCGCTTGATATAAGAACGAGTGACTGACTCGGAGTGACTTCCGCTCTGTGGTTGAATAGTGGCTCAAATTGGAAAGCTGCTGCATTGAGCAGAATATGCTTACTCATTTTCTTGCATTGCTATAAAGCCTTTCTCTTTACATCACAAGATTGTTTTGGACACTGTTCCTCCTTTCAAAACTCTCCAAGAGTAAAACATTTCCGATGATTTTAAGATGCTTTATATTCGCGAAGTTTAACACAATTCGTTCGCTGTTGCCGTTACGATGTATCACTTCAACTAAACGTAAACAGTCGAATTCGCGCTACTGAAAAACAGTGCTATTGTGCTCACCGCATCGGACGTCGAGTACTATCGCGTTATTCCTTTAACATTTCACCTTTCTACACAAGACTGGTTTCAAGGTCTAATGATTTTGTGAGATATTTTCCTGCAATATTGCACGTAGTAACTACTAGTGTTAGTCTCAAGAACATCAGTGATGACACCGAGCAAGGGAGTGACTGCCGATATGCCAGTCCCTCTGGCCCTTCCTCCCCACTCCTTCCAAAGAAGAACGATAAAAAATAACCTGCGTGAAAAAGCGACACAAGGTATTTTGATGTGCGTGCCGCGTAATATTATCCTTTCCTGTACATCCAACGATATTCGTGCCATTTCGGTCAAAAGTGTTTGCTGTAATGCTGGAGGCAGCAGTAGACTCTGGAATGATAATATTTCCTCGTTGCGAAGAGCACCATGTTTCGTAATATGCAGATGACATCAACAAGCTCTAGCTTTGCATTCTTCACTAAGTCGTAAACCCGAACACCAATTAGCTCGAAGATTCAACAAAGGACAATCAATAACCATATGATTGCGCAAGCGCGAGCATCGATGGACTGGAAAAACTATAATACTAATGCCATTGGGACAAAGTAAGCAAACACTGCGTCGCATACAAATGAGGAGCGAATAATAATTAGTGTACATCTTTAAGACGACGAAAATGCTACCTTCGCAGATTCGACGGTGCACGTATGGACTGAGAAGCAAAAAAAAAATCCAGATCCCACACACTGTGGCAATCGACGTAAGCGAAGCTTCCTAAGCTTTTGCTTTGATTGACGGTAATTAGAGGTGATCTCGACAGCTTATGTTTTATTTCTTCAGCGTTTAGTGCCGTAAGAGAGGGCTGAATTGATGGTAAATGCTACCTTGCATGCAACACTGCTTCCCAGTTTTGCTCTTCGCAGTATACACAGAACCCACAACGAGACGTGTTTGCTTGAGGCGTTGTTCTGCGCCATTGTTCATAACCTTAGAGAAGGTTAGCGTTGTCATTGCCTCACACGGCGCATCGCGTCGCGACAGAAGGGTTAAACTTTGCTTGAAGTATGGGACTGTACCTGCAAAAACCATAATGGCGTTATGAGGCACGCCATAGGGGCAGACAACGAATCAATTTTTACCCCCTGCGGTTCCTTAACGAGCGCCTGAACCCTCAAATAAGACATTTGACGATTAACGAAGAAGTCATTAGTGGGCACAATCTATGTGACGTCTTCAACACATACTTTACAAATTTACCTGTACCACCAATAAGTGGCGATATGCACGTGAGATCTAATACTACTTTTTTAGCAGAGTGTTTCTAAGACCCGTTGCAGCTACTGAAGTACAGTCAACAATATTAACATTGAATAATACAACCAGCTATGCCGTTGAAAGTATACAAATTATACCGGTTAGGGTCGTCGTCGACATAATAGCACCAGTCTTAACACATATATTCAATCTACGTTTCAGCTCGGGAATATTTAAAGATAAGATACAGCCTGCTAAGGTGACAGCGTTATAAAAAACGTAGTCGAAATGATTTTGGAAATCGCCTGGTTTCAGTACTGCCAGTCTTTTCAAGGGGTCTAGTGAAACTCATATTGGTTGACTTTCAAACTTTTTCAATAACTGCAACGCTCTCTCTTACACGCAGTATGGCTTCGACCACATAGGTCAACATAAGCTGCCTTACTTGGCCTGAAAGAGTATATTAAAAGGAATATAGACAATAGAAAAGTTGTATTAGGGATGTTTAACGATTTCACGAAAGTATTTGACTACCTAAACCGAAGACGACTAATAAGCAAACTACAATTTTATGTAATACAAGAATAACAATTACAACTCATCGAATCTTGTCATTCACATCGTTACTCTACCTAGAAATGAACGGCTTCTTTTCAAGCTTGCTCTATATTTACACAGGAGTACCCCAGGGTAGTATCCTGGGACCTTTCTTATTTAATCTATACTTCAATGATATCATTTACGTAGGCAATGAGTCAACTTCATAATCTACGCAGAAATCGAATCTTATCATTCACATAGTTATCTATATATATATATATATATATATATATATATATATATATAAATGAACGGTTATTTTTCATACTCGCTGTCTATTTACACCGGAGTACCCCAGGGTAGTATCCTGAGACCTCTCTTATTTAATGTATACTTAACTGATATCATTTATCTAGGCAAGCCAGTCAACTTCATAATCTACGCAGACGACACCAGCATTTTCTTAGCTTCTAGAACTATCAAGGAACTTTTTGATCCTCCTAACGCAGGATTAACAAAATCTAGTATTTCGTCAGCGAAAAATGGGTTGGGTATTCACACTATACTCGCGGACAACTTTTCTTAGCTATGAATCGAAGGCTACGGAAACTAAGCGCGCCTCTTCCACCGCTGCTGGAAGTAGTCCCGCAGTTTTGCTCACGTTTTGTTACGATGGAAATAGGAAACAATACTCTTTTATTTTTATAGCACCTAATTTGAAACAATACGTAACATTCGCCAGTCAAATATTGGTATTTTATTGTACTTATAGTTTGCTCTTTCGAGCTTTCACACACCCGAGACCTTCGCACGTTTTGCACATTCATCAAACGCAAAATGACGCCCCTGTCTTCCGGTGAGTGTTCGTCGCTTGCTGTCCCGCCGATCAACTCCCCTCAGAGGCTGTTGGCTAACTTTAGCAACTAAAGACTGTTGACGCACACACAAAAAAGTTTTTCTAGCGTCTGCGCGCAAACCAAGCGAGCCCCTCTGTAAATCGCAACCATCGGCACGTACAAACGTGCGAGCCAGCTGACTGCTGCGCCCGCTCTACCGACGGCAGCGTCGGTGGCGCGTCGCCATACGGCTGGTTCGGAGCTCCGACGCAGGCAGCGATGCTGGCTGTTCAGAACTTGGTACGCGTCGTATGTGAATGAACACCGATTCGCGCCGAGTTATTGTATCTGCCTTGACTAGAGAGGTTGTGCGAGGTTGGTGAAGCCGAAACCGGTGCCGAGCGCGCCCGGAATATACATTGCGTACGAATACAGTCATGTGCAAAAGCTCCGTCCACGTAGCTTTCGTTTCATACCCAAAAAAGCTGTCCGCGAGTATAGTAAAACGGAAGCACTCCTGTTCCACGCAAAGGGAAAATTAGCCGACCACTAAACCAAGAGTGGGTAGGAAGGGGTTCCTCAGGACCCAATAAAGTTCTTTCCTCCTCCTCCTCCAAGTCTAAAGTTGACGCTGTGTGGCTCCCGTGTTGAAATAATAAACGAATTTATGACTTTAGGCATGATATTTATGTAACATATGTCTTGGCACTCACATAGATATTATATGTTAAAATAAATGCGCAAATGACAGGCCTACTTGTCAAACATGAACATTATCTCCCCAAAAGTATGTTATAGTGCTTCGCAACGTGATGTTTCTGCCGCCCATAAATTATTGGATACTGGTTTGGGATACAACCATAGGCAATAGGAAGAAACTAAGTAGGCTTCAAAGAAAAGTTATCCGAATAATTACCCACGCTCCTTATGATTTACCGGTGCAGCCATTAATGGTAGATCTTAATGCAGTCTTAATAGTAGATCGGCGGCTATACATGACGGAATAACCAACAATACATTAAGAAATCTAGATGATGAATCAATTTTTTATCTAACTGAACACTTCACTGAATGCTAAAGAAAAGGGGTATACTCAGAGAAATGGAGGGTGGCCAATACTATCCCCTTACCAAAGCCAGGCAAACAACTCACTCTGGACAACCTCCGTCCTATTTCCTTAACGTCATGTCCAGGCAAACCTATGGAACATGTCATCCTAAATCGACTCACGAAATACGTTGAGCAGAACGACATCCTCCCATACAACTTGATCGGCTTTCGTCCCGGGCTGTCAACTCAGGATGTTATGCTGCTGATCAAACACCAACTTATACAAGCCAGCCCAGCGCATACCAAAGCTCTTTTGGGATTGGATGTGGAAAAAGCTTTCGATCGTATAAAGCATAAGGCAATACTTGGCGTCCTCTCGGAGATGTGGTTAGGTAAGAGACTTTTTAACATGATTAAGGACTTTCTTAGAAATCGAACTGCACAACTCATGCTGGGTGAGCTTAAATCAGAAGCTAAGAATTTGGGAAATATGGGCCCTCCACGAGGGGCTGTGCTCTCACTCATGCTGTTCAATTTAGCAATGTCCAAGGTTGCAAGAAATCTGGAGAAAATTGAGGGTATACATTATGTTATATATGCCGACGACATAACCATATGGAGTGTCAAGGGTAATGTAGGACAGACAGAGACCAGAAAACAGGAACGTTTATATGTTGTAGAGAACACACTGAAAGACATGGGGTTGAAATACTCGGCAGCCAAATTGGAACTCTTAGTCATTAAACATCGCAGAAAAGGTCGTAAACCAAGAAGTTACATTCCGGAAGATGAGCAAAGAGTGTGCTTATACACTCATAGAGGATCCGCGATCAGGCTAGTTGAAAAAAATCAAAGTTCTTGGGTATCACATAGACTGAAACAATGCTAACTATAGAACAATACAACATATCTCGAATAAAACAAATGAAGTCATTAGGTTACTATGAATAATTACCAATAGACACAGAGGCTGAGGAGAAGACGGCGCTTTGAGGCTAATACACGCCTTTGCTCTCTGTCACTTCACTTATATGGCTGCATTATTCAAATGGAAGCAGGCAGAACTTAACAAACTTCATGTGATGCTCCGGAAGCTCGTTAAAGTAGCCCTAGAGATACCCAGTAAAGCTGCAACCGACAAACTCATGAGTCTAGGGATGCACAACGCAATGGAAGAAATCATGCAGGCCAAACAGCTAGCGCCCCACGAAATATTGACAAAGTCACGAGCTGGCAGGAACATATTACAGGCAATAGGTGCAGAACTGAATACATCAATGAGCCCAATAGAGGCTAAAGTAGAATTAAGGAGTGAAGTTAGCAACAAGATCAGAACCAACCCTCTTCCCCGAAACATGCATCCAGAATATAATGTCGAAAGGAGAAAGGCAAAAGCTAGAGCGCTCTTGCAGGAAATAGAGCAGCAGAACCAAGTGGCAGCTATAGTTGATGCTGCCTGGGTGAAAGGTAAAGAAGCATATACGGCCATTATATCAAATCATCAATGGAAGGTGCAAGACGCTCTCACTATTTTTACCAAGGACCCCATGGTGGCGGAACAAGCGGCAATTGCTCTAGCCATCAGAAGTAATAAGTGGGCCTGCATTTACAGTGATTAGAAATCCGCTGTAAATTGTGTTCATAAAGGCTACGTAGCTGGAGTTGTAGCTAAACTTTTTGAAAACATTGGGAATATGAGAACTGAAATCCGATGGTTTCCTACGCAAAGGAGGAAAGTGAAAGAGACTCGGGTAAGCCTCAATGAGGTTGCTCATGACATAGCACGAGGACTTGCTAACAGTGATAGTCACAACCGAGCCGTTCGCCATCAAGCCAGGGAATCTAGAGATCATTTAATAACAAACAATGACGTTACCAAACATTACTATTTAGGACGCAGACAATTCCCATTGCCACATTCAAAACTGAACAGGGCTCAGGCAGTCTCACTGCGCTTATTGCAAACGGGTACATATCCCACACCGTACACCATTATTAAAATATATCCAGAGAGGGAGATTAAGATGGACTGCAACGATTGAAATGGCATCATTGGAATCAGACATATATGCTGGCGGGGTGTCCCGCGATTCACCCCCACGTCGTTGAAGAATGGACACAGTGGGAGAAAAGGATCCATAACCCATTGTTTCAGGACCAACTAAGGGCCGTCCAGAGGGCCCATGCTATCGCTGAAAGGCTTGGCCTGAGAGTGCCAACGTGGGAGCGGCCCGCCTTGGCTTAAGAAATCGAGCCTATGGACCTCATTACAATAAAAGTTTTCACACACACAGCCATTAATTGACAAACTAGGCATATTGCGGACAGAAGATATGTACAACTACAACTTGAGCAAAGCAATAATAAAAGATTCGGAAGAAAATAGAAATTGCCTTGTTAAACTCAGCGATCTAAACCGAAAACCTCCTACAGATTATTGCACGCGAAATCCAGACTATAGGAAAGTACACTCGCACAGCACTAACTACACGACACAATGACTTCAGTACCGCATCCCCACCTTGTTAAATAGTTAGTCAAAACTAATATTGATATTACGAGGGTAAATATAAAAGAAATAAATGAATTATTCCCGCAATGACATGTTATGCGTAGTCTTCATACTCAGCGCTTCTGACAGATATTTTGACTGTGATACCTTCTGCTAGTTTTACTCTCGTCAATGCTTACTGAGCTTATGAGGTGTATATATATATATATATATATATATATATATATATATATATATATTGGTGTCAGCAGATATGGAAACGTATTGTACATATATATACATCCTGTTTTTATCTTGCCTTTCCTTGTATGCTACATTGCCCTTTATCACAGTCTGTGTTCAGTTTAATTATTGTTATTTGAGTTATTTTACATTTTGTTGCAATATTTGTTTGTTTGTTTGTTTGTGCGGCATCTGCAGCACCCAGGAGGGAGGAGGCGTCGCCTATCCTTTCTGCCACGCTCTTGACATGAATATACACACTATGAACCACCCCCCGACACGGCGTGCAAGGAAACAGCAACAGCAGCAGCAGCAGCAGCAGCGTACACGTCGAAGTGGAAGGCAAATAAAGCTAAGTTTTAAAAAGCACGCGACTCATACGCACTGCGCGAATCGGCGTACGAGGAACTTCTGTGAGCCAGAAAGGCAATTACGACAAGATACGCGCTAAACGGTCCATTTTGGACTTTTCTGAGAAAACGCAACTTTTATTCGTCATTAAAACGTGTGACGCTGCAATACACGCCACAGCTCCGAACTACAATGACAGAGGTGCAGCGAATTTTGAATGCAAGCGCCTCCCGTAACATCTATCTTGATCTTGTGCTATAGAGTTCACCTGGGCTCACTTCTTGAAAGTAAATTGTTTCCATCTGGCACGTGTAACGCGCCAAATGCCTCAAAGCGCTGTCTTCCATGAAGAAAACTGGTAACTGCGTCTTATTCCATCTTTTTAGGCTAGCGGCCTAATGGATATTACATCGGGCATATGTGCTGGTAGAGCCGTGATCAAAACCAGTCGACGGAAACAGTTTCTATGTTGGCACGTGTCAAGATTATTCTGAATTTCACGCATAACGGCCATACAGAGGCATAGTACACACAAAACGCGAACTTGGAGGCAGAGCCAAGGAATGGTTTCGCTTAATATCAATTCGTTGGATTGCGAAAAAGGCAGGCGCTTTCACATTGGCCTTAATGAAAGGCCCCATGCTCTAGTCAGAGTGAGAGTAGCTTAAGTCCACCTTTCTTGTGCGTTTGTTAAATTCGTTCTCCCGGAGGTTCGCCTGGACGGATATAGCTGGAGCTTTTAGAAAACTGTACTACGAAGTGTTACCCTCCAATACAAACATTCTTTGTCATATATAGGGTATTGCAAACATTTGCGCACATTTTCTGTCAGTTCCTTATTTTATTGCAGGAAACCATAAGAAACTCGCTCAAGAAAGTACGAGATGCGAAAGCAATTTGTTTTGTGTGCCTTTATACCAGGTATAAAGTTTCCATTGGGCAGAGTGCAGTACTTTTCACAGCGACACATTGCTGCATCGGAGGGGCTGCTATCGGGGGGGGGGGGGGGGGGGGGGGGCTGCTATCGGAATGCATTCAGCGCGTGCATTGTGAACGCTTTCTTTCTTTCTCTCTTTCTTTGTTTGTTTCATTCTTCCCTTCTTTCTTTCTTACTTTTTTGTTTTGCCTAGGACATAGAGAATCGGGAATAGGGAGGGAAAGCGATGGCGATATGGAAACAGAGCAGAGGCTTTCTGTGATCACTTCCCGAGAATATTTTTGAATGCGATGAGATGGTAAAAGCAACGTCTTGCATACGCTCTAACTTCTTGGTAGCAAAGAAAGCACCGAAAGCTTTCACGCTTACGACGCTAGAAGATTGCACGGCATAAACACGCATTCAGCGATCTTCAGAAAACTGTACGTGCTTCTTCGAGGATACGGAGTGCCACAAGCAGCATCGCGCGTGGCGCAGCTTTAGACAGATTTAGTTTGCATCCGCAGCTGCTTTGTACGCAACACAGAAGGGAGCAGCGGCACACTGAATTTTTCGTCGCACCACTTTTAGTGGCGCCTTCCCTAAGCTCCACAATTCTTTGCAGCGCTCAAGAAATGTTTCTCTTGATTGAGCCTGTTCTTCGGCGTCACCTTGTATAGCGCTGTAGAATACTCACAAAAATACGGGTCACTGCCTGGGACCGCATTCACATTTAGGACGTCACTTCCACTCCATGTTTTTCCGATAGCAATGATATAGACACTGCAGGTAATATTTTGGCATCAGCATTGACGTTGGCGTAGCCATCGTCGTGATTTTGCGTTTAAGCTCCACGTGCCATAAAATCGCTGCCCAAGCACTGGGGGGGGGGGGGGGGGTGTATCTTGTAAGAGTCCACCTAGTGGACTGTCCCTTTCCACCGCCGCTGATTGCCTGGGGCCGCTCGTCTCCTCCTCGCTCACACAGCTCCGTCCAATCAGCTCATCAGCAGCGGCTGAAATGAACAGTCCGCTGGGTTGACTCATACAGAATACCCCCCCCCCCCCACCGCCCCACACAGTATGTGGGTTGGAGAGAAATCTTGCCAGGGTGGGCCAAGCAGGATTGTGGTTAGGCGCGTGCCGTATTTCCGCCCACCCAATATAGGAGGTCACGTGTCAAGCTCGCACAAGGAAGACAGGAACGGGGGAAGGATAGGTGAAGGCGTGTCTTATTCTTTAGGATTTAAACTGCGGCTGGCGTGACGGTTGGGCAAAACGGGATGCTGGTCACTTCATGTGTGCTGTCTTCCTGAGCGTTTAGTTTTGAAGGTCGACTAGGCCGAACCTTCGGTGACTCGTTGAAACGAACCTTGCTTTAGTTGTACAGTCTTCTGATAGTGGCCCGATTCCTCAGATGACACACGTTGTTTTATGTGCTGTGCCGCGCGCGAGAGGGACCGCGTGGCCATGGGAATGTGTTAGTGTTGACGGCCGGCAGCCCGTGCGCGCCGTAGCATCACAAAAATTCATGCTTTGGTTCCACAATAGCATTGCACCCTTGTAGCAAAAGTTTGAGGATCTCCTCTTCACCACCGTAGTGGCAACACAGATGCGTTGCTTGCGCGTATAACTAACTCTACATGCACCAGAGACGCTACTGCGGCTAGCCCGCCCACCGCCACTTGTTACCGAGCTCGCCGCACTGGCTTGAGGCATGTTTCACTTGGACCCTGGTACCTCTTCCACTGCACTAGCACAATTTCATAGGAGTTTATGCCTAGCACGTAGAGTTAGACAAAAAACAAATGCACCTGCAATTCCATTACCATGACAACAAAACTATTGTAGCCCAGAAATTCTTTAACTAAGCAGGGCATTACAGAACGTTGCATGGTTCACACAGTAAAAGGCAGTGGGGTGCGACAAGCGTCTGCACACGAGCTCAGTATATCGCGAGAAAAAAAGTGCCACATAAATGGGGCTATGCCGATAGTTAACTAGTGCTTTCCAATTAACCAGTGATAATTTCTCAGTGATGATACCCAGTGGTTTCGTGCCAGGCGGCGCCGGACAACAGAGTTTAGTAGGGAGCCCTCAGACGCAGGTATATACGCACTGACCACATTTTAGTGAGGTATAGGATCTCTCTCAATTTGAAACTGGAAAGAGTAAAATTAGTCAAGAGGGAACAGGTTAACCTTGACGCTGCAAGGGTAAATGGAGGTGAATTCACGCTGGTGCTCGCAAGTAAATATGCAGCTTTAGAAGAGGAAGATGAAGATATGATAGAGCTAATTAATGAAACCGTAGCTAGGCTGATTTCAGAAACAGCAACTGAAGTGGGAGATCAGGCACCAAGGCAACAAGTAGGTAAGCTCTCCCGAGTAACAATGGTCCTAATACAGAAAATATAAATCATGAAAGTGTCCAACTCAAAAAGTTATGTGGAATTCGCTGAACTTCCAAAACTGATAACCGAGAAGAAAGTAAGGGTTGCTCGAAATTGTAGCGTTGGACAGGTTGAAGAAGCAGTAAAAAATGGCCGGAGCTTGAAATCAGTGAGAACAAAGCTTGACATAGGGCAAGGCAAGATGTATACACTGAACGATAGGCAGCGTAATGTCATCAGCAATTTAGATTATAAAGAGTAGCAGAAGAATTCTACACAGACATGTACAGTATTCAGAGCAGCCACGCTACCTTCAGTCTACGTAGTGTTGAACAGGATGCAAACGCCCCTTCTATCCCTAGCGGTGAAGTTAGAAGGGCCTTGCAAGAGATGACCCGAGCAAAAGCAGCAGGAGAAGATGGAATAACATTCGATTGAATCAAATATGAAGGTGATATCCTGCTTGAAAAGCCTAGCGCTCTTTAGGTGGAAGAATGCCAACACTATACGAATCAATAAGATGGAAGACCCTAAAGAACTTCTTGTTATAGGCCCATCAGCTTGCTTTCAGTACTGCATAGAATATTCGCCAAGATAAGTTCCTACAGAATCACGGCAACACTTCAATCAACCAAGAGAACAGGCTGGCTTTAAGAAGGATATAATACAATGGGTCGCATCCCCGTCATCAATCAGATAATTCTGCGGATTGGAGTCAACCTCCTTGCGCGGCCTTCATAGCTTATGAAAGGCATTCTATTCAGTAGAGATACCAGCCGTCACAGAGTTATTGCGTTATAAAGGAGCACAAGAGGCATACTTGAATATCTTGGGAAGTGTGTATAAACATTCCAGAGCAACATTGGTTTTCGGCATTGCAAGTAGACAGTTACTTATCAAGAATATGTAATGAAGGGGGAACAATCTCTTCAATTGATATTCACTGCATGCTTAGAAGTATTCAAGCTATTAGACTGGAAAGGCTTAGGAGTGAGGTTAAATGCAGAATATATCAGCATCCTTCGGTTGGCAGATGATATTGTAGATGGCGCTTCAGCTGCACTGCGAACGAACAACAAGAAATGATTGAGCACTTTCACAGAGAAAGTGTAGGAGCGGCAGGCGCTGCCAAATACTGACTTCGAGCTTACCACTGCCGTCGAAAAAGAAGTGTGCAATCATTGCATTGTACAGGTGGGTAAGCATTGGGCAGAAACTTGGAGGTTAACAGGGAAGCTCAAGAGCAAGTTAAGGACTGCGGGAAGAACGATAGAGCGAAAACTGTCAGGCGTAAGCTTAAAAGACAGGAAAAGAGCGGTGTGGATCGGAGAGCAAACGGGGATAGCCGATATTCCGGTAGACATTAAGAGAAAAAAAAGATTACCGACCGTTACGATACTCCCTAGTGCGAAATTTGAGCGCAGCTCTATACGTGTTTTCCTTATGCGATATACTGAGGCAATGAATTTGCTAGAGGCATGTATGAGAGTCGGCAATCGTCGAAAATCTGATCGCCGAGTCAAACGCGTCTGCTTTTATACATGACTCGTCGAAGGTTCCAGTGTAACCGCTTGTGCCGGGCGGCTTCCAGAAAGTACTGTGCAGTGGGCGTCGCGCATACAGATTACAAAACAATCGCAAACCATGACATTGGATACCAGTGCGAACGAGACCAAACGAAGCAATCCAAACAAACGCGAGCGAGAGCTGACGCGATGAGACGATGAGGGACAATGATAGTACTAAACTAGTTTACCTGCGGAGACCAGATATGGGTACGCATCGAGCAGTCGAACGGGTCCGCACGAGACGAATTTTCCGCCGGCATGCCAGTGAAGGGGCTGCTCTAATTGGTCTCCGCCGTTCGTGGCTCGCATATGTAATCTCCCGCTCCGCGTTCGCTCTTTCATCTTTCGCTATGCTCGTTCACTCGTTTACGCCGCCGACGCCGACGCTCTCCGCAGGAACGGGCGCCTAAGAGCGGTGCAGTAAAGAATGGAATTGGGCAGTTCGTGTAATGCTTTGTGTAGGTAACCATTGGACCATTAGACTGACACAATCGGTGCCAAGTGAAGGGGAACGTAGACGACAACGACAGGAAATTAGATGGCGTGATTAAATTAGTAAATTTGCAGCTGCAAGTAGTAATCACCCAGCGCAAGACAGGGGTAATTGCAGGTCGCAGGGAGCAGTCTTCAGCCTGCAGTGAACATAAAATAGGCTGATGCTGATGATGATGACGATGATGATATACGCCATTTGACGCTGTGTTGCGCCGATTTACCCCTTTCAGACACTGTGTACACAATTGGTGGCATAGTAAAGTTGCGACTTTTCTTCAAATAGTTTTGCAGCTGTGGGCAGTTTCGCGCTTCTGTTGAATTTTAGACTTTTCTTGCAACTGAGAAGTTTACTACGCGATATAGAAAATATAGCGGAAAGAGACAGAGCGCGAATAAACTTTATTGAAGCAGCCTTCTGTGTCAGCAAGAGATCTTACTACGGGGCTCCTCTGGCATTGGCCACCGAGTGGGCCCGGTCCACCGCTGGTACTGGTTATCTAGGTTGGACAAGGGAGCCTACATGCAAGCACATGGCTTGCATGTAGGCTCCCGAAGGTTGGACCTGGACAGCACGGCCTCTCATTTGGATAAGGTTTCATGAGAGATAGGGGTCATCATGGTGTTGTGTTGGCATTCCCATATAATGTGGTACAGGCAGGTGCAATCGCCACAGAACATTGATTCTTTGGTGTATTTGTTTGGTGTATTCGAGATACCAATGAGGAAGTAGCATACGGTGTCGAGAAGTGTTCGTTTATCCTTGCTGCCAGACAACAACCTCCTCTCTGGCGAGTCTCTGTGTGGCGGGGCAACTTTTGGTGTTCGAGTCGCCAGTACTGTGTGATCTCCGCGTATTGAGTCAGTGAGTGTCCGTCGCTCCTGGTAGTTTGCTTGGGCGGGGTGGTCAAAATAGAAAAGAAATAGAGAAAGAAGGGATGCAGACAAAGGCAGGGAGGTTAACCAGATGTAGTTGCGGTTCGCTACCATGCACGGCAGGAGGAATAGGGTGTAAAAAAACTAAAAGAGCGCAAGGGAGAGAGAGAGAAAGAGTGACGAACACAAACTGCGCACATATGCAGCTGTAGGAGGCGGGCTCTTCAAGTATACCGTGAAGGCCCGTAGACAACACGATTCCCTAGAAGCGTAAATATTCTTTGGGAGCTCTAGCTTAGAGCTTTTAGTTCTGATAGTGTACAATTGTCCTTTTGATCCATCACTCTGCACATCCCTTGCCTCTCACACTGCAGCATAGGCAGACACCGATATTGTGTGCAGGGGTCTCATCACAGCTCCCTGTGTTGCACGTATGGCTGTTGGTCCTTTCAATAAAGAAGGCAGAGGTACCACGTAAAACTCTTGCGTTAATATATGGCATACCTGCTTGCAGTTTGGTGTGGCCAGATAAGCGAATTTGATTGAAATTAATATTATTTGCCTACTTCAGAGATTTTGTGTCCGTCCGTCCGTCTGTCTGTCTGTCTGTCTGTCTGTCTCTGTCTGTCTGTCTGTCAGTCAGTCAGTCAGTCAGTCAGTCAGTCAGTCAGTCAGTCAGTCAGTCAGTCAGTCAGTCAGTCAGTCAGTCAGTCAGTCAGTCAGTCCAGTCCAGTCAGTCCAGTCCAGTCAGTCCAGTCAGTCCAGTCAGTCCAGTCAGTCCAGTCCAGTCAGTTCAGTCCAGTCAGTTCAGTCCAGTCAGTCAGTCAGTCAGTCAGTCAGTCAGTCAGTCAGTCAGTCCAGTCAGTCAGTCAGTCAGTCAGTCAGTCAGTCAGTCAGTCAGTCAGTCAGTCAGTCAGTCAGTCAGTCAGTCAGTCAGTCAGTCAGTCAGTCAGTCAGTCAGTCAGTCAGTCAGTCAGTCAGTCAGTCAGTCAGTCCAGTCCAGTCCATTCCAGTCCAGTCCAGTCCAGTCCAGTCCAGTCCAGTCCAGTCCAGTCCAGTCCAGTCCAGTCAGTCCAGTCAGTCAAAGCAACACAAGTTGTCTTCCAGCTAGGGGTACTGGGTATATCATCAAGGTCGAGATGCCATCGTGCTCATTGCACCATTGTCATTCTAGCTTCGCCGTCTGATTCGTCATGCTTTCGTTGTCACGCCTACATACTGACCAAGTAGCTTGAGTGGGTAATAGCTTGGGCCACTATAGTTACGTGCCTGCTGTTGTGATGCCGTCGTAGTCGTTAATTCGTTGTCATTTCTTCTCTGTAATCCGACTATCGTAATGCTGTGATCGTTACCACGTCGTCGTCATACAGTCGTCATGCATTCGTTGTCATACTCATACATGCATATCGCGTGTTTCTTGTGGACGCTGCCCGCGGGCGCACCGACGAAGACAACGAACGCTCTCTGGCTCTCGAGCTGTCGGCGGAAGTGGCCAGCGCTGTTAATATACTTTGTAAATAGTATCCAGTTCTTAATCCTTCATTCGCGTAACAATATCATCATCGTGAGGGCGTAGCGATCGTTCTAGCACCACCACTCAAGCTTCTTCACACTAATTTCGTCATGACACCATCGCTGTCATTGCTTCGTCGTCATATATTCGTTGACGTGCCGTCGTCGTGATGCCGTCAAGCTCATTTCATCGTCGTCATTCTAGCTTCATCATCCAGGTCTCCTTATGCTGTCGTCGTTCTACCATTGTCGTCGTGCTCATGCTCGGGTTGTTGTCATAGTCCCTCGATTGCCATCATTGAGGTTCATTTTTGACTCTTGTCATGCTGTCATCGTTACGCTCCTTTCGACAACACAGTAGCCAAACTTGCCAATGTTCACAGCTATTTATGCAGCTGATAAAAACTAGTAATGTTACGTCATGCCTGATCATTTCCTATCGCAATCAGTGCTTCGCCTGCCGGTCGAAACTGACCATTATGGTGAAGCCCAAGTCTTTAATACGCTCTTAGCGTCACAACTTTTCTGTGTTTTACTGGGTGCCCCAAAATTAGCAGTGCAATAGTAATTGTGGTCTTAACATTTCAAGTTTTACTTACTGTAAGGCAGTAACCACTACAGGAGTCGATGAAAATGTTTGACACAAGCTAGAAAATATGTCTGTGCATGAGGCGGTGCATATGGTTAAAGACTTGATGGAGGGTTGCTGGAGTAATCTGCGCATTTTTCCGAGTAATGGTCGTTTGTTGCTCCTGTAGTGCGTGAGCGTTGTTCTTTGAGTACACCGCAATGACATTAACAGACGAAGATTCGATATTGCACTATCGTATCGCACGTAAATCTACCAAGTCATTAGCACTTCTCATCATTTAGTTTTACTGCGAAGCTGTTACGGGCTAGTTACCCCAGGATCGTGTCCGTGTGTAGACACAAAACTCCCCTTATGTGGGCAGGTCCCTTGATAGGGCAATACCGGGGCGACTCGCGGCAGAGGTGAAGTAGGCGTTAAGCGCTCCCCATACGTGAGCCGATCCCTAAGACGCTGCAATGCCTGGCCGACCCGCCGCTGAGGTGCATATCGCCATTAAGGGGCCCACATGCACAGCTCCGCTGGACATCCTTCTTCACAGAGTGGGAGGGCACTGAGATTTTTCGTGTATTTTCTCACTGCCCAGTTATTTCTCGGACTCCTGCTAACAGTGCTATGATGGATTTATTTGTACATTCTGCAACAAACAGCACTCACACGTGCACTTTGCGCCTGCTAACAGCAACTGGCTCTCTGAGCAACTGGTTCTCTCGACGGCACGTGCGTCCAGTCGCATTGCAGGTGTGAAAGCATCTGCCAGCGACAGCACGTGATCAGACGCCGGTCTTTGTGAGGTTACAGACCCTCAAAAGAAACTTGCCTTTGCCAGTGAGCTTAATCACGCTATTTCGTTGGCGCCACGCAAAGCGCTTCTCGCCCATAACGAGAAGCTGCTTACAAACGCGAGAACGATCCAGCTTTCTCCCATTCTGGCGACGTTAGCAAGCTCATTCAGCCCTTCTGTTAGGCTACGCAGGCCTCTAGAATCAGCCGACCTTCCTGAGTACGTCCCTCGTAGCAACCATCGTGACGCAGACGCTCTGTGACATTCTATACCTCCTTGGCGATTACTCCAAGCCATAAGGCAAACGGTTCTAGGAATTTCTGCGCCGGAGTACAAAAACACATATCATGCCTTCACCGTTGCCATCATAGCATCGTCGTCTGTCTCTTGGTGCCTCGCAGAAAGCGAAATGGGGCTGGAGCACCTACCTGCAAAGTGATACTCAGGACGACCATTCCCACAGTGCGTTCAATGTGTATATTTTTTTATTTCTTTTACGTTTTATTTTTATTTCTATGTTTATTTATTTATTTATTTATTTATTTATTTATTTATTTATTTATTTATTTATTTATTTATTTATTTATTTATTTTTGCAGCAGAAAGATAGCCATTAGTAGCGACATTTTCTGCAGCATACCTTCAGGCAGCCCTTGTGTTGGGATGCGTTAGCTTAACGGACAAGACCGAATATTGAGCGGTTTTATCAGTAGTAATTTAGGCAACAGTTGCTTTCAATTCTAACAAAATAAAGCGACCAAATTTACTGACCAACCAGAACAAGCTTGGAGGCTTTTCAAGATAGCGTATACCAGCACGACATTCACAAATTTGGCTCCATAGAAGTGGCGTCCGTGGGCTAGTTGTAGTGGACTGTCGAAAATAGTAGCAGTGGTGCGCGGGACAATTTTCAAGTTCCTCGGTTGATTAGCGGCTAGATAATAATAACTAAACCTGCAGGATTTCTTTTCTTGTTTATTTCTTTGTTCAGAGGCTTGATATGCGGTTACAATGTTTTTCCGTGAAATATTTGCCGAAAAGCAGTGCAGTCGTATGGGCGAAGTTGGAAGTCGAGTGATTACGTCTTTTGCAGCAAATTCATGTGTTCCAGAGCATTACCATCGTATCTTACGAACGGTGTAAGAAGTTTGCCCACTGTACCGAAAAACGTCAAGCTGCCACGACGTTAACATCGTGAGGGGCCCGCCGTGGTGGATTTGCCGCTAAAACGTGCTGCTAAGCACGATATCGCGCGATCGAAAACCGGCCGCGGCTGCCGCATTAAAAAAAAAATTATAAGGTTTTAAGTGCCAAAACCACTTTCTTATTATGAAGCACACCGTATAGTGGAGGACTCCGGAAATTTTGACCACCTTGGTTTCTTTAACGTGCACCTAAATCTAAGTACACGGGTGTTTTCGCCTCTATCGAAATGCGGCCGCCGTGGCCGGGATTTGATTCCGCGACCGCGTGCTCAGCAGCCCAACACCATAGCTACTGAGCAACCACGGCGGGTGTGCGGCTGCCTCATTTCGATGGTGGGGAACTGCAAAATCACCCCTGTAAATTCCACTGGGTGCATGTTAAAGAACCCCAGGGGATTAAAGTTATTCCGGAGTCCCCCACTATGGCGTGCCTCATAAGAACATCGCGGTTTTGGCGCGTAAAAGCCCATACAATATTTTTTTTCCCAACACTCTGAGGTAATATTGCGCACCTGATTCACGACGCTTCAGCAAAGTTTTAAGAGCGTCAGATTTTGCAGCCTTAGTAAGAGGTTCATAAACAAATGCTCGAAAGCGTATATATATGACTGTTATCAGCAATCTTTCCCAATGTCATGAGTGAATTGCATGTCACACTGAGTTTAAGTTTAGCGATAATAGCGTGAAGTTTATTTATTTATTTTATTTATTTATTTATTTATTTAGGACCCACAGTGCCCATTCAGGCATTACAGTGGGGGGGGGGGGGGGGGGGGGTACAGATGAAAAACAAGCATCAAAATTGCAGGTTTGCATAAATTTGTGTCAGTCAACAACACATTACTATAGGCCGACAAAAAAAAAAGGAAAAGAAAGAAAAGCACTTAGCCAAGTTGCACACAGCCATATCGGAAACAGGCACGTTGCAGATGTCACATGTCACATTTGAAACAAAAAAAGAGTACATAAAGCACAATGATTACAGAGACTCATAATGAAAAAGCGAAAAAAAAAACAAATCGAATAATAAGTTGCAAAAAGAAAGAAACAATGTAGTGATTAAGATACAGTGCGACAAGGTAAAAAAAAAGGTACTAAAAGAAAATGTCATTTGCAGCTGGGATTGTTTATAGGTCATGATGATTGCTAGACGTACACGGGATATTTACCAAGCCTTAGGGATCACAAGATTCTATTGCTTTTAATGCAGAAAAGAACTTGTTAGGACAAGAAATTCCTACAATTGAGGAAGAAAGTCGGTTCCACTGACTGATGGTCCTTGGGAAAAACGAGCTGCTAAAGGCCGATGTATTACATTTGTATTTTCTTATCTTCTGTTCATGATCTTTGCGCGCTGATGTGTAGTGAGGCTGGTTTATGTACACGTCACGCGGAATTCGAGTATGAGAGCGATATATGCTGTGCAAAAGCTTCAGTCGAAACGACGCTCTTCGGTGCTGGAGAGATTGCCAGTTTAGCATTGCCTTAGATTTAGTTGCACTAAACTGCCTGTCAAACATTGCTATATTTAGTACATATCTTGCCGCCATGGACTGAACTTTTTCTAGTCTTTCTTTGTTGGTTACTGATGAAGGATCCCACACAGGGCATGCGTATTCGAGCGCAGATCTTACATATGATTTATATAGCAGCTCCCGGGTTTGTTGTGGAAACGCACGTGTATTTCGTCGTAAAAATCCCAAGCTCCGACAAGCTTTGCCTACGGTATAATCTACATGCCGATTCCATGATAAAGAGGGGCAAAAGTAAACGTTTAGGTATTTATATTGACACACCATTTTTACTGGACAGTAGTTTATCGCATATTCAAATTTTCCAGGATTTTTTTTTTCTGGAGAACCTGATACACACCGTTTTCTCGAGATTCAGTTTCATTTCCCATTGCTCACACCACTCGTGTATGGCATATAAGTCGTTTTGAATTACGAAGCAGTCACTTTCACATGTAACCTTACGGTATAATATACAGTCATCTGCAAATAACCTAATATGGGACTGTACATTTTCATTAATGTCATTGATATAAAGTAGGAAAAGAAGGGGCCCCAGAACTGATCCCTGAGGTACCCCTGACGTTACATTACTTATTGCAGATTGTTCGCCATTTACGACTACATATTGTCGCCTCTCGCGTAAATATTCGGCGATCCTCCATGCAATAACTTGGGGATTAATATTAAAACTGGTTAGTTTCTGCAGTAACAGGTAATGTGAAACGGTGTCGAACGCTTTTTGAAAGTCAAGAAAAATACAGTCGACCGATGATTTGTCGTCCAGGGCTGCCGCTAAGACATGTGTGAACTCTACTAGTTGTGTGACGCATGATAATCCTCGCCTAAATCCATGCTGATTTGGGTTAAATAAAGAATTACTATCTATATGTTTGACTACTGCAGTATATAAAACATGCTCTAGAACTTTACTGCACACAGAAGTTAGTGAAATGGGACGGTAGTTATTAATAATGTTGCGCGGGCCAGTTTTATGTATAGGAGCAACCGATGCCATTTTCCAATCAGCCGGAAGTGACCTGTGTTCCAAGGACTTCTCAAAAATAATTTTCAAATACATTGACACTATATGAGAGCAAGACTTCAACATAAAATTGGGTAAACAGTCAGGGCCCACAGCTTTTGCACAATTTAAATCACGAAGCAGTAATTCAATGCCCCAAGCTTCGATCACTATTTTAGGCATGGGTGTGGATTCGTGTTTTAACAATTTCAGATCTTTCCGATAATCTGTTGGGGCAGAGAACACTGATGTAAAATAAAGATTGAGCAACTTGGCCTTTTCTGTGGCGTCGCAAATTGTAACATCGCCATCGGTCAAAGCGGGGATAGAAATGTTGTCTTTTTTATTTCGTTTTATATGCTTCCAAACTTCCTTCGGACTTTGCTTTATCTTACTTTCTATTGTTTTAAAGTAGGCTGATTTTGTTTGGATTGTAGCGTTGTTCACTTCCCGCGTTGCCAGTTTTAGTTTACAAAAGTTCTCTTTAGAAGGGTATCGTTTAAATGAACGGTAAATTCTTTGCCTACGCTTCACTAAAACAT
Organism: Dermacentor andersoni; assembly: GCF_023375885.2. NCBI lineage: Eukaryota > Metazoa > Arthropoda > Arachnida > Ixodida > Ixodidae > Dermacentor > Dermacentor andersoni. The sequence continues at coordinate 90,987,435 of NC_092818.1, forward strand.
TCAGTTCTTTAGTGTACCATGGCTTACTTCGATTACGCCTTCTAGTCAATACCCATGACGGAACAAACCGGTTGCGCAGTTCAAAGATTTTTTCTTTAAATAGAACCCATAGGTTTTCCACAGAGTACTCATCCGCAAATGTTTCGAACACAACGAAATATGCTTCCAGTGAAGCATTGATTGATTGGATATCAGCCTTGGCGTAATTGTACATGCACCGATTCTTCTCACTGTAAACGCTTACATGTTTCATATTTATTTCGCTTAGCACGACGTCATGATCACTTATCCCTGGCAATATTTCAGTGTTCTGGACCATTTCTGGCATATTTGTGAAAAAAAGATCTAAGATATGATTTCCTCGCGTAGGTTTCAGCACAGTTTGTCTTAATGAAAGGAGGTTCATGAAATCGACAATTTCAGATGTGAAGCTAGGGGAGCTTCCAGAGGCTATCGGCTGTTCATTCCAGTTGAGATTAGGCAGATTAAAGTCCCCACCCACAATGACGTAATCGGATGTGATTTTTGTAGCTGTGGCAGTGAAATGAGACAATTCCCTGGCTGAACCAATTGGTGGCCGGTAAAAGGAGCAGACTGACTGGGATTTGCCGTTCGGGAGTTTCAGCTGACACCAAACAGCTTCACTCCTATCTTCTATAATATTTACGCGTGTAGAAGGGATGCGCTGGTCTACCAAGATAAATACACCACCTCCGTGGTAATTTCTATCTTTTCGATAAACTGTAAAGTTATCAGGAAATACTTCAGAGCTTGCTACGTCTTCATCGAGCCATGATTCGGTGCCAATAACTACACTAGGTTTGACCATGTGCACTAAATTGCTGAAAGCATCAACTTTGTTTTTAATGCTCCTACAGTTGACTACCAAAAAGGAAAGTGAAGTCGATAAGGAGTTATTGGGTCATTTGCACGGCACAACCTTGTCTGAAAGGTCATCATAGGTGTACTTGATGCCGTCTATGTAGAGTGTGTCATGCCTTAATTGCACACGTGCGTCCTTACTTTTGTGTTCCTGAGCAAATCGCCACAGGTTTCGCCTTCTCTTGCGCACTGGCTAAGAAAAGTCTTCCGACATACTGATACCTGTATCTTTCAAATTCTTGACCTTTCCTAAAATCATATGTTTTTCTTTCAGAGACCCAAACCTTGCGATCAAGGGTCGCGTTTTCCCTTCTCGAAATTTTCCAAGTCGATGGGCTTTTTCGATCGACTCAGGGTTAACTTGCAATTTTGTTGCGCATACTTCCTTCAAAAGCAATTCAGATGATGACCAAGATTCGCGAATATTTGTATCAGGTATGCCGTAGAACACGAGGTTGTGCTGCCTACTACGATTTTCAAAATCATCGACCTTATTTTGGAGCAGCTTATAGTGTGCGATACACTCAGTAACGGCGGATTCTAAGTTTGGTAATACTGACATTTTTGCTGCAATTGACGACACACGTGCAGTCAAATCATTTATAGCTGCCTTCTGTTCCGCTTGATTCGCCTCAATAGTATTAAGCTTTCGAACAATCACATTTTGCCAATCCGAAATTTTCTGTAGTGTCACATCAGTGCTAGGGCCGGGATTCATTTCAATATCACCACACAGTATTAATAATAAGAAATAAAAGGCATAACGACGCAACAACAAAATGCGATGCCTTGAGCGGTTTCTGGCGTCGGAATGCATACGTACACAGTTATACAGGATACGGGGTGGAACCGGCAAGATAAGAACGGCAAATGTTCTAGATGGTATACATTCACTAACCTGCACGAGAAGCAGAACATGCGTGAGCGGCATTGCCATAGCACTGCCGGTTCCACGCCCCAGAGGGACACTGCAGTCTGCCGCCTTTTGTAGGCCGGTGATAGTAGCTGTGAACCATGGTTCGTTGACTGTGGCTGGACATATGCCGGATTCCACTGGAGCAGACGTCACCGGTCCACGATCGCGTGCATTGAAGATTTCGTCGCTGTTGCATGCGAATACTTCGGTGATGTTGGCCATAATCCGGTGGTTGTCGCATTCGAGGCCTGTTGAAAGCGCTCTGGAACTACATGCAACCTGCACGAGAAGCAGAACATGCCTAAGCGGCATTGCCATAGCACTGCCGGTTCCACGCCCCCCGGGGAAGTCTAATCCCCGGGGAAGTCATAGCGTTGCTGGTTTAATAATAATCACTGCAAATAATTACTGTTCGCGGCCTCTTTTTCTACGCTTAATCACGAGACACGTAGTAGCTTTCTCCAATGTAATCGCTGGACTCATCCAAGTACTTGGTTTGTATTTTGACAAAATAAGGCGCTTTTTATGGGTAACGTGCCGGAAAAGTTCGAAATTTGTGAGTCCAATGTGACGTTTGTAGTAATTCCCGTTTTCAAGCGCAGCGGTGGGTTATAGGTGTCTGTTAACGACAGCCAGGAATTTATACTTCCAGAGACAACTTCATTTATCACCAAGAAAGAACGGTGGGACCATCACAGCCATTGCGCATGTGGAGTTAACTGTGCTCACAGGAATTGCAGCTTTTCTGTGAATTTCCTTCAAGACGTGTTCAAATGCATTATACGGCTTTTACCCTCTTTATTTTCCGTGTACTGCGAGAACTCCAAGTCACACCGAGTTCATCTTCAATGGAAATTGGGGGAATGTTATGTGCGATCCCTGACACACCTTAAGGTTCCTGAATTAGCAATTCCGCAAATACTTAATTCACCCTTGTTTTCTCTCTAGTTTATCCGTTATTTAAATGCCTGTGTTATCCTCGCTGAACAAATCACATTATTTATATTTTTTATACGTATGGGGACGGGTATGGGTCATCTGTAGGTAAAGTTCAAAGTGTATGGGCTATTTACAGTCTTTGGAGTTGATTACACACGCTATCGCTCAGGAGAACTTTAAGTACGACTTACGAATGGCGCCGAATTCATGCCGCTGTCCTGCGAACACTATAATTGTCACCGATGTCAAATTTTAGAGCTGATGTAGGAACACAATCGCGGATCTGTTTGACAAGCTTTTTTCTGTATGGGCAAATCCCAGTTTTCGAAGTAAAGTCAGAGGCCTGCGCGGCTCACACATCACAGTCACAGCGTTAGCTGGACGAGAAGCTCCATAGGAGCTCCATTTTCAGCAGCACGCAGTAGAAGGTCTTCGCGGCGAAGTCTCTTCGCGTCGTTCTCACGAGAATGATATAAACTGTCCGCGCAGGGTTGGACGGCGAGCTTTGGTTTCTAGTACCCTCTGCACAGTGGTCTGCTGAGCTGGAGGTTGCCCGGTTGGAGCCACGCGCGTAGCTCAAGGATTCGCTTCTTCAGCAGCCTTTCGCAGCTTGCGAGCAGGCTGCACAACGTGTACAGAAGAGCAAACAGGTATCCAGACTACGCGACGCAAATGTCACCTCCCTCACCTTGTGGCACGATATGATGCTGTTGATGATGATGATTACTATGATTTGTTGGCCACACCTTCCAAGCGGGGAGGTGACAAATTGTCGCCTAGCCTGCTTGCGTTAGCCAGATCCAGTTACATGCATCACGCAACTTCTACATTCAACGGCTACATGTCGGGACACCTGGTGGAATACAACGCAACTGCAATACTAAGTTTGCACGTATACCGACGCTTTGCGGAGCGCATGTCACATCGTGTGACAAATGGTATGATACAGTGGTGATGATGATGATGGTGATGATGATGATGAAAAAGATTATGACGATTTATTGGCGTTCCCTTTGAAACGGGATGGTGACAAACAGTCAAGTAGCCTCCTTGATTTATTGAGGTATGCTGTTGCTATGCATGTTCTTTTTTATTCTAGCATTCTTGCATAGATTCTAATATTATTTTCCTTCCTCAAACCTCCTCTATCCACTTTGTAACACCATCTATGCAACTGCTACGTGCCATGCCACCAGGTTTAATAATATGCAACTGCTATACAAAGTGTGCGCGTATCGACGCTACGCTCCGAACATGTCACATTGTGTTTCTCCTCGCTCGCCAGGCCGCGCTTATAGCGCTTGTTTCCGCTGCAAGATAGCAAGCGCTGGCGTTTCTCAGTGTTGATAGAAGCGAGAGGAACAGAAAAAGCGAATTGGATGCAAAAAATTAAAACGAAAAAGAACGTAGAGATTAACAAAAATGAGGAAGAAGAAATTAGAAAGGAAAATGTCTACTATAACACACAAGGAAGGTGCATTGCTATTTGAGGCTCGACGTGGTTGCGCAAGGACGCAAATATACCACACCAAATATGCGCAATTAGATTTCAGATGAGGCATGTGCATGCTGCGGAAAAGACTCAGAGACCACTAAGCATGCCCTAATGCAATGCCAAGGTATTAACACCAGGGAGACCAGTACGCAACATACACCTTCCAGAAGCGCCTGGATTTAAAGTGGGTGCGGGCATCAACCGGTCAGCAGTCGAGATAGGCAAGGGACGTTTAGAGTACAGGTAGAAAGAATGCATAGAAAAGATTCATACGACCGGATCATGTACCGGTATACGTAGCGGTACAAGGTAGCCAGAGTTTACAGGGGCAAAAATAGATTAAGGATATGTACACAAAAAGGCTAGGGTGAGAAACATGCATGGCATACGTGTTTAAATCGAGCAGGATAGGTGACTATTTATCCCCACCCCATTTCAAAGGGGATGCCAATACTCAATCATCATCAGCGCAGCTGTTCCGGGTTTGATACCGGCGGGAACTGGGGTTTCTTTTTTCTCACTCCCGGTGATAGCAGCGGCGGACACCGGAGGCGGAGGCGGCGGCAGCGGAGAACATCGCCAACCGAAACGGCAAGTGGAACGAGCCAATAACAGCTTACATTTAATAGATTTATTGAAGAAGTACTCGAAAGCGCTATATACTAGTGTTATTCTCAATGTTTCCCATTGTCTTAAGAGAACTTTGCAAGGCACTGACTTCACATATGGTGTGAATGGAATCAATGTTATGGCCGATGTGTGGAGAAAGCCTGACGCTTGTGGCTTAATTATAGCTGCGGCAAATTTTTGCTGTACCATCGATTTCTTACTGTTATATGGGTTATACAAAGTGTCTGCCGTGTATCCGGTGTAATTTTTGAGTAACGTTGTATATATTTCATAAATAGGCGTTATGGGTGTTGTGTACGTAAGGCAGGTAAAGTATGGCTAAATTATGGCGCAGTATGCAGTAGGTGTTTTGAAGAATATAAGACACCGAGTTGAAGTTTGCGAAATTTGGGGGAACATATTATGCTTGATGGAAACCGCTGTTTGAATCGAAGTTGGAAATGTATGGCTGAAGCAATTATAGTGATGGTAACGATCGTTTCTTGGCATCTCCTTTGAAAAGGGGCGGATACAAATAATCACCTAGCCTGGTTAGGCTAATTAGGCTATCTATACAAGCCTATTATTCTGGCCTTTTTCTGCAACTTCCTGATATTTTCTCGCTTTGTTGCGACCTCTACATCTACCTTGTCTAACCTAGGCCTCTGACAGATATGGGCATATCAATCCCTTTCCTAGTTTTTAGCTCAAATGGGAAACGTCTCTTCCTTATCTTGATTGCGGATCAGTTTGTGCTTCTATCCGCTTTGAATCCCAGTGCTTCTGGAAGATGGACGTTGCCTATGGGTCTCGCTGGGTGGACACCTTTGCATTCCATTAAAAATTGCTGCGTTCTCTCCGTATTTTTACTGGAGCAGACACGCACCTCTCTGTGTGGCGAATAGTTGCAGCTGTACGTTTCTTTTTTCCTTCGACAAGCAAGCCAGGCCTCCGGTAGCAAGGCACTGTTCTTTGTACTGTCCCAGATATTTTCCTTTCTAATTTCTTTCTTGCCATACTTATAAATGTGCATGGTTGTTTTTATTTCCATTCTGTTCATCCAATTCCTGTCAATTCTCTCACTTTCTTTTCGGTGAATCCCGCTTGTCTAGTCACACTTTCAATTACGCTGTTCTAGGTTGCAAGCTTTTTAAACTTTTCTTCCATTCTGTGTCCACGCTCGGAAAGTACAAATATTTGATTTTTATCCATAGTGATCTCATGAAGCGCATTAATTTTCATCGATGTTTCTGAGTCTTCGAAACTAATTGTGCTCTGCGCTTCTCTGACATCAGAAGAGGCCTAATCCATGTCAACTGCGCTGCCTCATTTGTGGTTTTACAGTGGGCCTCCAAAGAGCCAACTGGTCTAGTGATCTTTGCTTAAGTTCCAGTCATCCTTAATTCCCTTTGTTTGCTTATCCCAAGAAAAGAGTACCCTCCCTGTCTTTACTGGCTAACCTCCGTGTCATTCTCACTCTTTATCTCTCCCTGTCTCCTGCCCTGAGAAATGTCTCAGTTTAGCCAGGAATGGTGTTTTCATACTTTAGCGCTGGCACCATTACTCATTTCCAACTATCTCGCACCACCTCATATTTATTGTAGCTACAAAATGCTCCATATTTCATTATTCTGAATTCCGCTTTTGCTTAATTTTGAGATTATCTTGGGGAAGCTGTGGCTCTTTTTTCCATTGTTTATGTACACAACCAGGTACATTGCTTGTTGCTTGATTAAGCGTATGAGTCACGGTTGAATTGATAGCTCGTCGTTATTCGTCTCTCCATTAAATATTGTGATTCTCGATTTCTCCGTGCCGTACTTAAGGCCTACATTTGTCGTGTGACTGCTGCATATATTTGCAAGTCCTTGAAAAATGCCCTCCGTTGTCCGCTAGTAATAGTATGCGTCCGCATAGATCAGCGAAAGGAACTTCTCGTGCATAGTTTGCATATAATACGGCTATAAGATAGGTCATACCTTATTCATGTTTTTTGGTTGTTTTTCTGCTCTCTTAACATAACGCGGGAACAAAAATGAAGACAGAGAGAATCCTTGCTTCAATCCTCGGTTAATTTCTACTAGCTCTTTGCATTTGCAGTCTTCGCGTACGTACAATTTGTATTGAGTTGTCCATATAAATATCCTCAGCAGCTCTACCAAATCGTCATCTTTGGTCTCGGGCTTGAGAATATACTATAGTGATTCCTTGTGTACCTTGTCACAAACTCCTTGTATATCTAAATGCTATCAGATAATGATGATGATTTACCCGTTTCCCCTATTAAATGGGACGCTGGCAAATGGTCACCTAGCCTACTTGATTTATTCAGGTATTCTCTACGTGCTTTTTATTCCAGGATATTTGTGTACATAGCCTTAATAATTTTTTCTCTTCCTCAAAACTACTCTTTCTACCCTGTAACGCTACTTGAGCCTTTAACGGATCCGGTGGTGTCAATCTCTTCCCGTTCTTTTTTTCCTCCAATACTCCGAACGTCTCTTGCTTATCTCAACTGCTGACCGATTGATGCTTCCGTCCACTTTAAATACAAACGCTTCTGGAAGGTGCACGTTACCTGCGGTTCTGGCTGAGTGAATACCTTTGCATGTCATGAGGATTTCCTGAGGTGCCTTCGGTTTTTTTGCTGCAGCTGCACACATTTCTCATCAGCCACTTCAGCCACCTCATGGATATCACGTGCACTCGGCTGTACGTGCTTATTTATTTCTGCGCAGGCGCACCGTTAGCTTGCGGCTGTATAAGGACGAGGCTTGCACATTTCTCGCAGTCGTTGTGCGGTCGGCTGTGCGGCATCCCATGGTGGATGAGTGCAATGTGTTACGTTGTTCATGTGTTTGATATGTCCTGCTTGACGCTACAGACCGGAAACCGCAAGTTGTACCCAAAAAGGTTCACCACGAAAATTACGAGCGGTAAACTCTGGGCCTAGTGTCTGTGGCGGCTCCAAGCATGGCAGCTGAGCCTGCATGGCAATGATATTTATTACATCCGACATGCCTAAACTTGATACTTCTCTCCAAAAATGAAAGATGTAGTAGACAACAAGTTAGAAATGAAATTTCTTGTCGGTGTCTCACTGCCGTGTAGTTAAACGGGCAACATACATAATGGAATAGGTATCTCCGGTTTGTCGTTGAATAGCTTATGCAAAAAAAGAAAATTGCGGCGTATTCATTATTGTAGCTTAAGCTAGAAACACTAGTGCTCACTACTATAAGGCGTGAATGAGAAACAAATATTTTTGTATTTCTTAGAAAAGCTAATATAATTGCCATTCTTACAACCATTTCTTATTGCCATTCCTAATTTCGCAACATAGCAGTGAAATGAACACGCCAAATCTAGCGGCTGGCCTGGAGTAACACGCATTCACTATCTCTACACCAAGTGGCAAGGCTGCCCTTCCGTGACATAAGAAGGGAACAATTCTTTCAGTTGTGCACCTTTTTTGCCTATCTCTATGTTCAGTACGCAGAGACAGCACATAGGTTCTGCGGAAGTCCACAATTTTCCCTTTCGCAAAGCTTCCTTCCGACTTCCGCACATATGATTTGTCATATAAGGCAAGCCTATGATTGGTATGGTACATCACCATAAACACTGAATAAGATTTAATCAGTAACCATGTTCACGGTGCGTAACCATGAACGTTGCATGACATTACATTCCACATGCTATAAAAAGATTCTTGGTGATTTTTAGCGTTAAATGCGAGAGAAATGCTTTAGCAATACTTTGCGCCTGTTTGACGTCCCGGATACATAATTTCAACGACGTTCACCAGATTCCAAAGTGTTGTTGAGGTGCTTACTTGACACACATCCTGCCTCCTCTAGGAGCGAAGTATGGCTGACGGCGGTCAGGAACAGGCCGCAGTCATTTGCACTATATAAACATACATATATTTATATACACGATTTTGTAGTCTCTCCCATCTCTTATCTACATCTACCATGTAACTAGCTTCCCGCACTTCAATGCCATGCTCTTTTTTTCCAATTTGACACTGCTAGTACTAACGCACTTCGAAACAGGATTGTACGCGTCCCATTCAGCGCGTTCGTATCAATAAAACTTCGCTACATAGTGCATATAGAACCGAACATGTGCATTGGATATGGACAATTTTATGTCATGTAACTAGAAAACAATACTGACTTGTCATTTTCTCTTTCCTTAGGAGCATTAACAGACGCGCTCGCAAGAAGGTATTCCTGCTCGCATTAAAAAACAAATAATTTTCCTTATGCAGACGAGAAATATTTTTACAGAGATTTCGCGGGTACTTTGAGCAACAATCAAGGTTCTGAAAGATACACTGTGCAATAAAATTGCAAATGTCCGGTTTCTTAGCGCTCCATCTTTGTGAGGACGTCGTAGATATTGTTACAAATTGGTGAAGCAGACGTGATGCGTTAGTCAACGCCTCCTGTATTTTTGCAATGCCAGTAGAATCGCTCGCACCCCAATGGGAGCCGTTGTTGCGCCTTAGTTTAGTGAGTCGCCACGATTCGCCGCGACCCAGATGGTACGACCAAAGAGTAACATAATAAACGACAAGAGTAGACACTCGAGCCCTTTTGCGACCGAGCTATGGAGCTTCGCCGATTCCGCTAGGTGGCAGAGTATATTAAAAAAAAAAGGCGGCTGTGGCTGCAGCTGCGGCTAGCAGCTTGACAGGCGGCACGACCACTGGGCTTGGGCACGACCCAACACGTGCGAAGCCTAGTCAGGCCGCGCCGCGGGGCTCTTTCTGTAAAATGCACCTTAGCATCGTTGTTGGTTTCTCCTGCCAGCGTCTGCTTCGTCGCTGTTTCATGGTAAAGTTAAAGCAAGTTCTTTTGCGCGTTGTTAACGGCTTATTCAGCGACTGCTGAAAAAGTATGGTGCTCTACTTTTGCAAAAGGAATGTAGGTATTTCTGAAGCGGTACACGTTCAATATTTGCAGTACGGCAATAATGCGCTCTCTGTCAACCTCTGTAGCAGGCTGTGGGCGCTCGAGCGTTGTTAGCTGTTCGGCATTTTGCTGGAGGTACGTGCTTTCATGTTTCAATTGTATATGTTGTCGTTACTGTGGAAAGTTCCTTGTTTATTAGCATTTATAACAGTGCTTCTTTAACAAAAAAATACGCATTACACGAAAAACCGCAGCATCTTCATTATAAAGCTTTGCAGGCTCCAGTATTGCTTATACGAAGGAACGTAGCGTCTACATTCAATAGCTTTGAAGCCTCCACTATTGCTTACGTTTTGTCTGTGATCCTACGTATTGCAGGAATTTCCACTATTTCCTCAAAATACACTGCACAGCTAAAGGACATCATGCATACTCAACGGCAAAATTCCAAGTGTCAGAAGACGATTGCAAGGCTTCGAAGATAACAGGTGAAGACCCCCAACACAAAGGGCTGAATTGCAGCTGTTTAATGACGGACATACTGGCTTACACATTCGAAATGAGGATGTTGGTGAGTGCTCAGTTATTCTTGCAGCCATTTCATTTCGGCGCGCAACCATTCACATGATTTTGCTAGCCTAATTCACCTTCCTACGCAGAAGTACAAGAAAAAACGTCATATTTCCTTGCTTTTAAAACTTCCATTTTGAGCAATCGCTGGCGTGTATGTGCAGTTTTTTTTTTTTCGTTATCTGGATAGTTTCAATACGTCTTCTATGTGTTTTGCTTGTGCAAAGTTATTGCCATCACGCTATTAATTTCCGACTATTCTCCATTATACCGGTGTCACACGACCACTTTCGATCGCGATCAAGTCCGATCCGGATCGAAATTCTCGACTGCTATTGGCTCCATCGCGTAGTTGCGCAAAAGGACCAATCGCGACCGAGAAATTCATATCGGATTGTGCTTGATCGTGTATAAAAGTGCGCCGTGTGGCACCCGTATTACTTGCATTTCGCTGTTTCTTTCAGTTTTCATGTATCTGCCTCTTACAATCTTGCTGCAATAAATTGTTGTCTACTATTTTCGTTTTCTTGACTGTCGAGCAAGTTGATTTATATTTAAGGAACATGGCACATTCATTTACGATATATCTTTTCGCGTCAGTTACTAGACGTACAATATTATAAGCGATACATTTCTATTTCCTCAACAGTTGGCATGATTGTTGCGCAAGTTACAACATGAAACAGCAAATATGAATTTAAATAAAACTAACAAGAAGTGAGACACCTTTGCGCGCACGTCGTCACAACATATAAACAGCGGCACAAGGGCCTGCATTAAATCACTCGATTTCAGCAACGTCATGGGTCACAAAAAAAAAAAAAAACGAACGAAACTGAAGTAGGCCCTCCGAGATTCGGCGGCGTGCGTGACCATCTTGGAGGCTGGTGCGTTTCGCCGATTTCGCTAGGTGCGCTGAAAGCCGAAGTCGGCCGCACGCGCCTATGGGAGTGTCCCCTCTTTACGTACGCTATGTTACTCTATGGTACGACAGCTTGCGTCACGCGTGCGTGTGAGTACACGCCGCTGCCAGAAGCGGTACAGGCTATGTCCCTGTGTCTGTGATGTTATTATGCGTTTGTCGTGAGGCGCCACCCAAATAGTACTCTCTCCCACGATCGTAAAGGACTATAGGAAAGAGTGGTGAACGGTCGGATCGGCCGCGTCTAGCTGGCACTGAAAAAGAAATAGAGGTGGCGCTACTTTAGTAAACGGTATGGCTTCATCACAGGCATGTAGCACATTTAGTGAGCTTGCAAAAAAAAAAAAAAAATTTCGCATTCCTGAATTTGCGTCGAACGTTTGTGTAAGGTGTATTGCTGCAAGTTAAAAGATTTTAGTACGTGCTTGTAGCCCCTGCGTGGTTTCGTAGAATAAGCTTCTCTTTGTTACAAAAACCGCAAACCGCAAGGATATATTCAGCGGGATTAGGGCTTCTGAAAGATATAGCCGAAGAGAATTAAAGGACTCTGCAACAAAGTAAGAAAATTTCATACCACCCACCCATTAATCCTGACGAATACCTTTCCCCTATGTGCGGCACATGAGAAACTCTCTACAAAGTTTGTTCAGCGCAACTTTGAGTAGCCTGATCAGATCCACTGTTCTTGATTCCTCCCTCCCTCCGTTTCCTTCCGAATAACTTTCGCCAGGCTTCATTGCAACATTTCGGCAGGACACTGTCACAGCCTTACCTCAGCACGGCCAGCTAATTACCAGTGTACCACTTGGTTCATTACCTTTTCATTGAAACATTCACTGATTAGGTTCCGATCTTCGGGGCGTTTCCCGCTATCAAACACTGCCTGGGGCTTCACTCTCTGTGTGGTCTCTCTCTTTGGGACAAGAATTGTGTCCTCATTCATTTATGTTTAAGTTCTTGTTTTCTAATTTGGAAATATTAGAAAAGCTTCTTTGCCTTAGCTTCAGCTGAGCTTAATTTTTCTACAGTTGGATGAGCCCTAATTAATCTTTGAACAGAGTATGCGTTCTCATGTTCCTATAACTAAAGAAATATCATGGCTTAGTTTGATATAAGTAACACTACTACATGCGAGCGTAAAAGACTTAGTTGTTAAACGTCCCTTCACATTTATTGGATTTGGTATTAGCGCTACGAAGCTAACCAAGTCAGCACGACTAAGAAGCGGTGGTCGTCACTGCTTAACTCTGATCTAGAATCGCCGACGCAAACCTTTTGCTAGCCTCAACATGGATGAAAATATTTACATTCAGTTCTACAATTAAACAGGCGAAATGAATTCTCAAAGTCAGTGATGTCTGGTTTGTTTCTTATGAGGTGCTCAGAAAATTTTGATTCGCATACGTTATAATAAATTCGAATTTAAGGGTTCCAAGTTCTGGACGACGCGCACAAAGCCTTAATATATTCATGATAGATTTGAAGCATAGTTGATGGGGAATAAACAACCACTCCTCTAAGGAGAGCTAAAAGAAAGTAAGTTAAATCTATGAAACAGATACACTTAAATCCGTTTTTTTTTTTCGTGGGTGCAGCCGTCGGCCTGCTGGCTTGGGCGAACGCTTTGCGTTGTGTGCCAGATATACGCCCGGTGGCACTCTCTGGTGGTTGTTTTCTCACTCGTATGGTCTATTGAGTATTACGTGGCATCGTGTGCCACGTAATCGATTGGGTGGGACGTACTAATCGGCATGGCGCGCGTTTCTGTGGCGTTAAGGCAGACGGAGCACCCAGCGCGATCTGTGTGCGCGTGTTTGAGCCTACAGTCATTGTCTGAGATAAGTTGTGTATTACAACGAAGCCGTTTATGGCTAGGTTCTGGCGCATCTCGTCTCCGTGGACATGGAACAACTAGTGATAATCCTCTCCACTGCCGACTCCTCTCTCCCAAGTTGTGCACTCCTCCCTACGAGCACCATCTCTCTCCCAACAGTGCGAAGTACCGCAGCGTGCGCTCCTCGGCGGCCACCTGTGTGGCGTACTAGAGCACGTGCCGTGATTGGCGTAGCCACGCTATATTGAAATGTCATTGTCTCTATCCATCAAACGCCTGGGACCGTCGTTGGTTCGACGGAGACTTGGCCATGATCGGCCTCGCGCAACAGCGTAAAGTGGCAGCGGGTGCATTGCAGCAGAGCGTCTCCTTCGAAGACGTGGGTCAAGAGACTGTGCGGGACTTGTCGCGATCGAACCATCTATGGTGCATGTGTTCGAGAAGATTAAGCCCGCCGACAATGCATCTATCTTCATCCTGGAAGATTTCAATGTTGATGAGAGCAGATCCAACGGGTCGTGAATACTTACCTTCATTTAGTAAGGCAATGAGCGGGGCTAGTTGGTGGACGTTCATTATTATATTGCGCTTAGTGTTACACTGACGAACATTGGGAACAAGGAACAACTTGGCTGCGCAATGCAAACAGTGCAAATGCTCTCCGCTACTAGAAAGCACCACAGTCATTGGCACATCAAAAACAAAAACGGGGCGAGAAATATGGGAGACACTTGCGATAGCAAAAGAAGAAGAGAAGCGCGTAAGCACTCCGTCCATCGTGCTTATCGAAGCTGAGGTTGAGTCTGCCAGGGCTAACGGGTGCGAATGAACGATGTTTTTCCGGCCAAAAGCATCATCAGATGTCGTCACCTTGTCATATTTTTCTTTATATCTCCTCCCCCCCCCCCCCCGCCACATCTCCTTGTGTATAGGCGTGTTCTTTAACAGTATTAAACACACAGTAGTTTGCTCCACGTACGTCCGCGTCTTGTTCCTTATGTTCGTCGGTGTAACACTGAGCGCAATATAATCACGAACTTACCTTCATGTTGGAGCGCCTTTGCTTCAAGTGTTTCACCGATGCTAGAGTACAAAAAAATTATATTATTGGGTTTTATGTGCAAAAACTACAACTTGGCTATGGGACACGTGTATGGGGGTCTCCGGAAATTCGGGCTACCTGGGGTTTTTGAACGTGTGCCTACACCTAAGTTTACAGGTGTTTACGCATTTCGCCCACATCAAAATGCGACCCCAGCGGCCGGGATTCGATCCCGCGACCTCGTGCTTAGCAGATGCCACCACTCGTCACCAATTGTGCACCGACCTTAACTTCAGGGAGAATATTAATACGGTGAAAATTCAACGGTAAAATTACGGTGAAAAGTCAACCACAGTGATCAGTACCCCAGTGATCAGAAGGCACTGATTACAATAGCCACGAGATAAATGCTCACAACCGGAGTCTTTGAGTAAATGTCTCGCTATTCTCCCCAATATTAAATTGATAATAGTCCAATTCTACTTAGCAAATCCCCAACATAGGAAAACGCCAACGTAGCAAAACCAACCATAGTGCCAGCTTCACTGTACTTTCCTCTTCACAGAGTAGAAGGGCTCTGAATATTTTATAAAAATTTGCTTTATGAATGTGACCTTACTGCAACCTTTTCACTGTAACTCTAAACTCTGGTTTATCAGCAGTAAGTAAAGAAACATAGGCGACAAGCGTAACCGCGTCTGTACCGTAGTGCGCGCAATAAGTTCTGCTGTTCACTTTGACAAGCTTTCAAATAATTATCTCTAGATACACCGGAAGACCACTTCGTTTGTTGGACGCAGTTTCTGCGCACGAATAAAATAGTTTTGATTAGGAATAACAGCATACCATACAGTGTAAATCCCACTTGTCGAGTGGTCGAGTGGCCGGCTATGCACTACGCGAGCTTCCGAAGCAATGGTAGATGCTGAGTTACAGTTCTGATTTTGTGATAGTGCATGACCCGAACATGCGGAATTACAATGCGTGGTCTTGTTTTGGTGATATCCAGAGAGAGAGAGAGAGAGAGAGGAACACAGGAAGGCCGGGATGTTAACCAGTCAAGGGTCTGGTTGGCTACCCGATGGTGGGGGAAAGGAGAAGTGGTGTAGAGAAGGTGTAGAGACGTGTACGTACAGTACTTCAGTTAAAGCCGCTCGCGCAGAGCAGACGTTTTGAGAAAGCACAAAAGTGCCTTCACTGCCGTCTGTGCCGACGATCGATAGGGACGGTGCTCTAGTACTGTCTGTTCACTCAGAGGACGATCATCTAATTTCCTCAATGTGTTGGACAAAGATTGTTTTTGTGCTTGAAATTGAGGACAATGGCGCAATAAGTGGTCAATGTTCTCGTCGCATCCGCAAACATCACATGCAGGACTATCAGCCATTCCAATTAGTGCTGAGTAGGCATTCGTGAAGGCATCTCCAAGCCACAAACGACACAAAAGAGACGCTTCGCGGCGGTGCAGACCTGCGGGAGGTCTTGGTGATGTCCAGAGTTTTTTTTAATGCTATGAGTATTTTTTGCCAATCTGAAGCGTTTTGAGCCTGTCTCCATTCCATCCATCCATCCATCCATCCATCCATCATCTCTCTCTCTCTCTCTTATGCCGGCCCAATGGGCCTAGTGGTCTACTTGCTGCGGCCCCTAGGTGCGTGCTCGCAGTCATGATTCCATCGTGGGCATTTCATTATCGTCATTCCAGCTTCGCCATCTGACTCTCCTCATGCCATCGTGGTCACGTAATGGTTGTCTCGCCATCGTCGTCAGATTCTGGTCGTCATACCATTTCACTCATATTGTTTTAATGTCGTCGTTGGAATCCCCCCTTAGTCATGCGTTCGTTGTCATACCGTCATCATGATGCCATCCTGGTTTTTCCGTCGACGTCATTTAACTTCGTCATTCACTTTTCGTCATGCCGTCGTCTTCACGCCATCGCCATCACACAGTCGCAATACCGCTCTAATATCGTCGCCATGACACCTCCATCGTCAGTCTTCATTATAAAGCAGTCATCATGCTATCGACACCCAAGCAGTTATCGTTATCCCGTTGTCCTCATGCTGTCTTCAAGAAAGCGCTGTCGTCATTCCACGACGTCATCTATTTTTAGTAATTCTACCGTTGTCAGTGTGTCGTCGCTATAGAGTCTTTGCAATGCCGTCATTCTCATTGCTCACGTTTGCTAGAGATTGCAATAGCAAGTTTATGCGCATATACTCTAAGGAGGACATTTAAGCTTCACCTTTAAGAGTGGAACGCGATAGTATTCAAAGATCCCCCCTGGCTGCTGATTTCGCTTCCCGGCAACTGCAGCTTATGTAATCGTAATGTTTACCAGGAAACGCTGGTGGCGAACGCTATGCACGAAGACGAGCTTTCTGGTAAAAACGCTCGGAGGAGAACACGATCGACGCACTCATGAGGAAGAGCATTAAACGAGTCCTCGGCATCCCCATGACGACCAGCACGGAGAAGTTGATGCAACTCGGGGTCCACAACACCCTGAGCGAAGTCGTCGAAGCGCAGAAAACGGCACAGATCGTTCGCCTCTCTACCACCAAGGCCGGCCGCCGAATACTCGAGATGGCGGGTCTGGCAGCCATGGCCGAGGAGTCGTTCGCCGTCCCGCTTTGCCAGAGTGAAAGAGAAACCTTTCGAGTCACCCCTTCCCGAGGAATGTTCATCCACAACACAACGAGGCCCGCCGCGCAGCCAGAGCCCGAGCACTCATCAAGACTGCCCTGCAAACCCCAGAGCTCGCGTCCTTTGTCGACGCGGCGCGGTATCCCGGATCAAACTAGTACGTGGCCACGGTGGTTGACCCCCAGGGCAAGATCCTGAATGCGGCGGAGGGAACGCTGCGTTCGCCGAAGAGTGCGGACGTGCTTCACATGCGCTCCGTGATTTTGGGGTCCTTTGACCCGGTTAATCCCATCGGACTACCGAAATTCTGGTCGGAATCGACGTCGGAAGTGAAGAGGACCACGAGGATACCAATTTCAAGCCGGTGGGTCCCCTTTTTTCGGATTTTATCGGCATTTGAAGTTCCCACGTGGTCGGCAGGGCGTTACGTACGGGGCTCCGCGTCCTTCCCGGCTTCGGCCCGCGGTGAAGACGCATCGGAGCGATGTCCCGAACGAGCAATCCGAGCTACGACCAACCCGTGACCTTAAGACCGACAAGATTTTCGGCTGAATCCCAGGAAAACATGGAAGAAGACTTCCACGACACCATCGAAATGGCCCACATGCAGCAAGACCGAGACGGCCTCGCTGCAGCAGGGATCCAAGCCCCGGGAAGCAGCACCTCAACGATCCAACGCTCACAAGTAAGCGGAATCGACAGAGAAAAAGAAGACGACTGGATAGTCGCCATGTCGAAGAAACAACGGAAACGCCAAGACGGCGGCGGCAAGCAGCAAGTCTTGGCGGGAAACGGCCTAGATTGCGCGCCTTTTTCAGGGGCGACGAAGAACGCAGCTGGCGCGCCAGCCGCGGCGGAGAAGAAGGAGAGGGAGGGAGCGCCGAGGCGACGCCTGCCTCCGCTCCCCAGAGACGACTTTAAAATCGTCCTCCGGCCGAGAGGACTCGCAGTCAGAGACTTGCACCAACACCACGTGGCGCGGGCGGTAGTCGCGGCTACCGAGCGGGGATGTAAGGAAGAAGACCTGATCATCCGGCTGCGCATTGGATCGAACATCATAATTGTGAGCACCAGCAACGAAGAAGCGGCCAACAAGATTATGCGCATCAAGCAGCTGAGCTTCGGAGGCAAGAACTACGCCGTAAACGCACACGTAGCGGCGCCGGACGGCACGCTACGCGGGGTGATCCACGGAGTGGATCCGGAGACTTCGCCCGAGGAACTCAAGGCAAGCCTCAGAGTTCGCACGCAAGGCGTGAAGATCCTAACAGCCAGAATGCTCGGGAGATCCAGTACGGCCATCATCACCTTCGACGGCCCCACCCTCCCGAAGCAAGTTCTCTACCACAGCGGAGAATTTTGGTGCTACCCGTACCGGCCCACGAGGCAGGTATGCTACACCTGCGGCCAACAGGGGCACCGAATGGACGTCTGCCCGAATCCGGAGACTAGGGCCTGCAGACAGTGCGGTCTCCAGAACCCGGCGGCAGACCACCCATGCACACCCAAATGCCTGCTGTGTGGCGGCGACCACGTGGCGGGCACGAGAGACTGCAAACAGCGACTCAAGTCGGCGAGCGAGCTGCGGTGGGGCCCCCTGCAGCAGCAACGCCGTAGCCGGGGCCGCAGCCGGGGAAGAACACCAAGATGGTTCCGTGACGAGAGTCAGGAGTCGGGCCGGAGCAGCCGCGGGGGCAGCCGGAACCGGAGCCAGAGCCGGGGATCCGAAAAGGACGAGTCCTTCCCACCCCTGGGCGGCAACGACAAGCAACAGCAGAAGCAGACGCAAGGGCAGAGACAGCAAAAGAAGAAGAGCGGCGGCGTTAAGGTGAGCTGGGGAGACGGCCCTCCCAAATCACTCTTTGCTCCGCACTCGAACACAAACAACACACAAACCGCACGCGAGAAACAGCTAGCGGAGGAAAATACGACACTTAAACGTGAACTTGAGCAGCTTAGGAAGCAGCTAAGCGAGGTTATCAGAGAACTACGTGAATCGAGGACAGGCTATGCCCCGCCTAGGACTCTGACCCCACCGCCTAGGGCGATGGAGACGGGGCAACAACACCACGAGGGAGGGACCTCCAACGATGACCTTAAAACCTTCATGATGAACATGCAGAGGCAGATGCAAGAGCAGATGCAGCAGTTAAAAAGCGAAATGCAGCAGGGACAACAAAAGTTTGCCCTGTTAGAACAGAATGTCAGGACGCACATCAAGAGCCAAAACACACAGAGAATAACCAATGATGCTAGAGACAGATTACTTAACGAACGCAGGTTCGGCACAGAAACCCCCAACGCAAATAATGGTAACCCATCATGGCAGAACGCCTCCAACAATTAGAGATGTGGCAGTGGAACTGCAGGGGGTACAGGCAAAAACAAGGCCTCCTGCAGCAATTCATCTATGCCAGAGGAACCCCACCAGACGTAATTATGCTACAGGAAACAAACTGCACCCCTACGCTTAGGGGCTACACGTGTCAGGAAAATGGCCGTACGGCAACTCTCATTAGCAAACAAGTAGTAGCCATAGCACATAACGAAATAAAGGACACCCGGATCGAACACGTGATCACGGAGATAATCCCCAAAAAGAAAGCACGATCTAAAAGCACTTATATTATAAACCTATACAGCCCGCCCAGACAGAAAGATGGGGACTTTATTAGGCTCTTTACGGAGGCGAAAAAGTTCGCGGGGAACAACACCCTAGTAATAGCAGGTGATTTCAACGCCAAGAGCCCGAGGTGGGGCTACAATAAAGACGACAAGAAGGGACGTGGCATTTGCGCTGCAGCAGAACAGGCAGAGTGCGAATTGCTAACCGACGAACACCACCCAACTAGACAGGGGAACAGCGTCAGTTCAGACACGTGCCCTGACTTAACCTTCGTAAGGGGCGCCAGACAAGCAGAATGGGAGAACCTGCTCGAGAACCTTGGAAGCGACCACCACATAATAAGGATCAGCACAACCGCAAACAATATCAAGCGGAAAATAGGCAAGGTCCGCCTAACGGACTGGGACGCCTTCAGAGCACACTGCAAGCAGATCAAGGGCGACATTGTATCTGCGGAGGAGTGGAGCCAGCAACTCAGACAGATCCAAGAACTCTATACTAAAGAGGTGGATAGAACCGAACAAACTCCGGAGGTGGACAAGCGGCTCCTCAAGCTATGGGAGGCGAGACGCGGCCTCACCAAGCATTGGAAAAGACAGAAGTTCAATAGGAAGCTAAAGATTAAAATAGCCGAAATAACTAAACAAGCGGAGGAGTATGCAACGCAGCTGGCTAGGCAAGGATGGCAGCAATTCAGCAACGCGCTGAACGGCACCCTCAGCACGGCCAGGACGTGGCAGATCCTCAAGTCCCTCATGGACCCGAGCAAGAACAAATCAGAAAGCGGCAAATCGATTCTGAGGCTGGTGCACCAGTACACGGGCACGGACGAACAGCTACTCGAGGAAGTCCGGGTCAAATGCTACGGCAGAGACCAGGTCGAAAGCTACCAAGAAGAGTACCAGGGCGAAGAGAATCCCACCATGGATCGGCCCATAACGAGAGAGGAAGTCGTCGAGGCGATCAGGTCGGCAACAAAAAACACAGCAGCGGGGGCGGACAGAATCAAGAACTCGCTCATAAGAAACCTCAGCGATGGCGCCATAGATCAGCTCACAGCCTACTTCAACAAGCTCTGGCACGAAGGAAAAGTGCCGGCCGAGTGGAAACACGCGGTAGTGGTAATGATCCCGAAGCCAGGCAAGAAACTCCAGGTCGAGAACCTCAGGCCGATCTCCCTCACGTCGTGCCTGGGCAAGATGTACGAGAAAGTAATCACAAGAAGGATCCAGTCGCACCTAGAGAGGAACCAACTGTACCCAGACAGCATGTACGGGTTCCGAGCCCACCTGTCCACGCAGGACGTACTACTCCAACTCAAGGAGGAAGTACTCGAGAAAATGCCGAGAAGTGGCGAAAACGTTGTCATGGCCCTCGACATAAAGGGAGCCTTCGACAACGTGAGCCACGCCGCCATCATGGAAGGCATCAACAACACCAACTGCGGGGGAAGAACCCACGACTACATCAGGGCCTTCCTGAGCGACAGAACAGCGACCGTGGGACTAGGCGAGCTGAGAAGCGACGTCTTCACCACGCCTTGCAAAGGAACACCCCAAGGCTCCGTGATATCGCCCGTCCTGTTCAATATGGCGATGATCGGGCTAGCAAGACGCCTCAAGGAAATCCCGGGGATCCAACACGCGATGTACGCCGACGACATCACGGTGTGGGTCACCCAAGGATCGTTAGGGGAGAAGCAGGACAGACTACAAGAAGCTGCGACCTGCGTAGAGACCTACGTCAGGGAGAGAGGCCTCAGATGTTCGACGGAGAAGTCGGAAATCATCAGGATCGGAAGAAATCCTACCAAAGCCTCGCTGGAAGTAGTTCTAGAGGGGCAATTGATCCCAGAGCAGAACATGGTACGAATCCTAGGCATGTGGCTGCAGAGCAGCCGAAAATGCAGCCATACCATCAGCCTGCTGAGAAGAGCCGCGGAGCAGGTTGGCAGAATGATCAGTAGAGTCTCCCAGAGAAGGTACGGGATGAAAGAAGAAGATACCCTCAAACTCGTCAACAGCCTAATCGTTAGCAGAGTTATGTACTCCTTGCCCTACCACGCAACAACAAAGGCGGAGCGAGAGCAAGCCGACTGTATTCTCAGGAAGGCATACAAGATTGCTCTACACCTGCCCAGAAACGCATCAAACGAGAAGCTACTCCAACTCGGAATCAGCAATACCTTCGATGAGCTTGCCGAGGCTCAATTGGGGGCACAACTCATCAGACTCAGAGGCTCCTCTACGGGAAGGGCGCTCCTGAGAAGGTTGGGTCGGAACACGTGCGGACTGGTAGACAGATACGCGGACGTACCGGACGACCTTAGAAAGACCTTTAATGTAGGACCCCTGCCTAAAAACATGGATCCTAACCTACACGAGGACAGACGAACAGCACGGGCCGAGCAGCTAGAAAGGAGGCTAGGCCGGTCAGAGAACACAGTCTATACGGACGCCTCCATGTACGTACATGCAGGGAAGCGCTTAGCCGCTACGGTGGTAGTTAATAGCACAGGAGACATGGCCACATGCGCCTCAGTGGAGGTCGTGGGCATAACGGAGGCCGAGGAAATTGCCGTCGCGCTGGCGGTAGCAGAAGGCTATAGGAAAGGCCGATCCCTAAACATCTTAACAGACTCGAAAGACACGTGTAAAAACTATACGAAGGGCAGAATTAGCGGCATGGCCCTCAGGATAATCAGTGGGGCAGCAGCCTCTGCTGAGCAGACACCCATACAACACATAATCTGGGTCCCAGGCCACGCAGGAGTAGCGGGGAACGAAAGAGCAGACAGCCTAGCTCGAGGGCTTACATACCGAGCAGGCATGTCAGATGTTCTGGAGCTTCAGCTACTAGCATGCGAGGGGGGATACACAGAGACATTACAACTATACAGGGGGACTAGATTCAAGTACCCACCACCACACAAAGCCCTCACTAGGGAGGAAGCAGTCGGGTGGCGTAGGCTACAAACAAACTCCTTCCCCAACTTGTACATCTATAACAAGATGTCACCAACACAATACAGAGCAAACTGCCCCTGGTGCGGCAACACACCCACACTATACCACATCACATGGGAGTGCGAACGAAATAAAGCATTCCACCAACACGAATTCCCGAGTGCGGAGCAATGGGAGAGCCGGCTCACCAGCAGCGAGCTCGCGGCCCAAAGGGCCTTAGTGCGGCACGCTGCTGATGCAGCGCGACTCAGTGGAGCCCTGGACTAGGGGCCCAACCTTGCTGAAGAGAAGCCTCAAGTCGCCGGCGCCAAGAAGACGACGGAGGCTTCGAATCCGCGAATCTCTTAAACGATCTCATTAAAAGTTTTCTACTACTACTACTACTGAATGCGGCGTCTATACAACGCTCGACGGCGTCCGTCGCAGAGCAAGTCGCAGTGGCGCTGGCTCTGTGCGAACCCGGGCGCACGCATATCTTCACGGACTCCAGGTCGGCGGCGATGGCCTTTCTCGCCGGCTCTGTCTCGGCCGAGGCTGCGGCAGTGCTGAGGACCCGCAAGACAGGCACGGCCCGTCACGTCATCACTTGGTTCCCGGCTCACATGGGCCGGAACGTCTCCCCCGGCTCCATCAACCCGAATGAGCTGGCCCACGACCAGGCGCGAGGTCTCATCAACCGCGCCGGTCCGAGGGGCCCGGCTTCGCAGGGGATCGACCGAACCACGGACCCGCTGTTAACTTTCCACGAGATAACTGCTCACTACCAGCTGGGACGCAGGCAGTTTCCGGCTCCTCACCCGAAGCTAGGCAGACCCCAGGCCTCGGTGCTGAGAATGCTGCAGACGGGCTCCTTTCCGTCTCGCTCAAGGCTGAGCCACTACACTCCGGGTGTGGATCCCCGCTGCCCAGACTGCGGCGAGGAACGATCCACTTTGAACCACATGCTGTGGGAATGTTCTGTGTTGCGCCACTCGCCTTTCAACAGGCGAGAAGATTGGGATGAAGCCGTCAAGAGCGACAACCTTCAAGTCCAACTTCGGGCTGTCCAAAGGGCCTGCGCCAGGGCTGAAGATCACGGTCTTCCGCCCCCGGCGCGGGTGCGGCCTGCGACTACGACAACGTAGTCCCTTAGGACCAATTAAAGTTTCTTGTCTGTCTGTCTGTCTGTCTGTCTGTCTGGTAAAAACGCGGCCTCTTGCGTGAGCCAATCCCAGAGCTAGTGCACAACCACGCCAAAAAATTCATAATTTTCAGATTTCTGCTATTCTTTGGAACGTTTAATATTCAAGTATCAGAAGATTTCACATAAAAGGCATGCGCTCTTGGTGTTTTGTTTCATGACGTTTGTTTGCGGGTTGTCATTCTGAAAATTTCGAGGAATAACTTAGTCAAAAATGTAAGACAACGCATGAGCAACTTTGTTATAGAATCGTGTAGCAATGTAACCCGCACATACCGCATGTCATACAGCAACGCGTGGCATAAACATATATCTAAATAGGCACGGAAAGTTTCGCTGACGGACAACTGCGGCGACGCCGACACCGGCTTTTCTGCGACACGAGGCCCCTAAAGCTATCGCGTTAAAATCTCAAAATAGCCGCCACGAATTCTAAATAAAAGTGCTGCAGCGGCGCGAATATCGCCTCCAAAGCCGGCGGACAAGAAGAAGACTCGCATGCAGGGAGCGTGAGAAGAGAACGCGCCAGCGCGCTCGACCGGAGCGGTCGAGGTAGGTGTCGCTCCCTAGATCCCGCTGCACCGTGGCTGGCCGATCTAAATAAAACGGGAACGGCTACTTCTTCGCGTCGCCTTCCGCAAATTGGTGTCCCAGACGACCCACAAATAGGGTCATCTTCAGGAATCTGTTGCGCCACTACATTTCTTGAATGCTAATCGCATTACCGTCGACAGTCATTATGCCAGAAGCTTTTCGTTTTTTTCGCGAGAGTAGGCGACCAAATTGGCCGATTGGCTACTTTGCACGTGGCTACTCTGGACGTGACGTGCTTGATTCAGGCTTTATAGACGCGGCAAGAGAATGAAAAGCTTTATATATTTTTTTCGGTCTTGTTTGCCCCGTTCTCGAAGGTGCACTCACCCGTTTTAACGAAATTGTGTCCTCACAAATAGCCGCCGCATTCTGTTCATGAGATCCCGCTTGAATATCACAGCATCGCAGAAAAAAGCCAATTCAAAAGGCAAGAAAAAGGCAATGAGGCTGGTTTGCCAACCACAAGTGATCGCTGTGTTGAGCCACGTCATTGCACTCATGCAGGTGGCTAACCAACATATAGCATATAGTGATTTCAAGTCTACTAAGCTTGAAATGCATAACAGCGATGCCAGTGCTGAGGCAAACATTTTATAATGATTGGTGCATCGGGGTTTCATTGGGTTAGCCGCAGGCTAGAAGTCCCATGTTTTAGTTCCCACGCCATACAATGAGACTGTCGGCAGATTTTCTAATTCACGCTACAATTCACAGACACCGGTGTTCCTCGTCAAGTGGAAGCCAAAACAGCGAAAATAGTTCACAGCATGTGCGCACACCACGGTGGATGATGCACGTTGCATGTTTGCCCAGCCAAGAGGAATTTCCGCATACTGTAGTTACTGCTGCGCCAAAAGGCTGCAAGATGGTTCACCAATAACCTTGTATGAAATGAAAACACGTGCTTTTTTCGGAGAACAAGATAAAACGCATCCGAATTGTTGCGCAGCGCGTAGAGGCAACGCGTCCAAATAGCGCTGCGCCGGCTTCCACAAACCAGAAAAGAGGAAAAGCTTGCGGCTTCCTCATTGCCCGGTGAAAAGGTCTATAGGGAGAGGCCCGAGCAGGAGATTTCTTTAAGCAAAGGAGTTGCGACAGATTTTCAGCTTCTACAAATTGTGAAACGAGAAACAGAACAGTTTGACGCTCATTCACGACTCTAGGTTTGCCAAATGTTCTACAATCCAACATACAATATATGAACTGATACAGTGGAAAGAACATCGCGTGCCTACGGCGTAGCCAGTGACATCACTGATGTTTTTTTTTTGGTCCGCCCTTTGACAGAAAATGTTCAAAAAGAAAGAAAACTCAGGTCCCACCCTTGCTAGCTCAATGAAGATCAGCAACCACCAGGTATTTTAGATTAAGAACTCGCCAGATGTTCTATCCTAAAAGCGAAAGAACGTCCCAGAGGGCAGTTACTCGTGTGCGCTGAAGCGATGAAGTTATGAAGGTCATAAGCATTCCTTGCCAAATTCAGGCGTTTTCAATCTATCTATCTATCTATGTTCTCTAGCCTCTAACCTCGACTCAGTGACCCAAGTTGCCACTTGGTATGTGAGCACGTACCAAGTTGCCACTAGGTACGGGCTCACCGTCGAGATGCCATCACGGTCGTCCCATCGTTTTCATTCTGCATTGTTATCTGACTCTAGCCATGCCGTCGTTGTAAGGCCTTCCACACCGATCTCGTAGACCAAGCTCTCTAACAGCTTCGACCACTAGGTATGTGCTCGTGGTAGCGACGCCGTATTGGTCGTTGTAATATGGCCATTCCAGCTTCGTCAATCGCCTCGCGTTGCTGTCATCGGCACCCCGTCGTCGTCAAGCCACCGTCTTCATACAGGCTTCGTGATACAGTCGTCGCTACGCCTTTGTCGTCATACACTCGTCGTCATTCGACTGAACCAATACCGTTGTCGTTCCATCGCCGTAATTGCGTTGCCGTCATACAGTCGCCCTCACGCACGCGTAGCCATACTGTGGTCGTGATGCCGTCGCGATAGTTGTACTGTCGCCATTGTAACTTTGTCATACAATCATTGTCGTGCTGCCGTTGTCGTCAGACTGCCTTCGTCGTTCCATTGACGTCAGTTTTTCTTCTTCTTCGGCTACAACTCGTAAATTGCAATATTTTTATCTAAAGTAATTACTAAAGAAGCTGATGAGGGAATTTAGTTAATTAGTTGAATATGTGTTGCTATTGGTCGTGCTAGTTGTGTCCGCCTCTCCGAATAATCCACCTCAAGGACAAGAATTACGTTATCTGATAAGGGCGATTGCTAAAAATTCCGTAAAACATAAAAATGGTCACCCCGTATAGCAACACACACTACGCCAGAAACAGATTACAAAGCCTTATAAAAGAAGTTCGCTACAGACATAAAGAAAATAAATTGGCGCGAGACAGAAGTTGAGCACTAAACTACACTTCTTAAATGCTAAAACTAAAGTTCCCAAGGTCCTAGATTCCTAAAGTATCAGTATTCATAGTACCGCGTTTCAACAGTTTTGTACCACTTTCTTATTCTACCGCGAGAATTTAACATCCACAACGATAGTTTTCATATTTCTTAACTTATAACCACCAGAGTGATACCTCCATGAAAAGCTCTATGAAAAATAATATTGCCACACATGTGAAATTAAAATGAAAATATGAGCAAAATCTCGAGCAGGCTCATCATTGCTGAATTCACTTTGGGAAAACTCGCTTTGAATAAACTGTTAAATAAACTTTGTACCTCATTCCTGCAATGGTGCCCAATTCCGGTAGACTCTAAAGCAACGCCGCATACACGAAACCATTCGACACGCACATGGAAGCACAAGAATAACCACCCTCCCTTTTCATTACGAGGATTTACACTTCCAGGTTTGTACACACCATGTAAACGACCACACCTTAATAACAATGCCCATAGCACGTGCACTACTGGTATTTATTTGAGATTTACCCGCCACGGCGATGTTTATTGCCTGTGGCGTGGCACTACTAAGCATGAAGTCCCGATATGAAATACCGGCCACGGCAGCCGCATTTCGATGGGGTTGTTTCACACACCCCGTGAACGGGCGGCCAACGACGCACCGAATTCCGAAGCCGAATTATCAGCCTCAGAAAATAACCCCGTGAAAACACGGACAATTAATAAGAGGCCTTCTGGTGCACCAGCTAACGTCGGTTGTGGTCGAAAGACTGAGTCACAGCCCCGACTTGCCAAGACTCAGCAAAATATATTCTTCAAATAAGGCAGTTAGATTCACACATGCACACTTCAGCTATACATATCACAGTGTAATTCAGATGGGTATTAACAAAACTGTGGAAAATAATTGACGACAAGCACTAAGAGTTCAACACGTACAGTACAGAATGAATAGCAGCACCAGGCGCCCACTCGTATTCACCCGTGTTTGCCTTGATCCAGACGTCCTCGGCGTAGCTCGAGGCCAATCTCGAAGAACGAACTTCTTCCTGAAATGCAAACCCTCGAGAAACTCGTCCGCCAGCTTGTCGGTAAGTCCCCCCTTCTACTGCAGACCATTGGTCTACGCTTCACATCTCTTCAGTCCGCGACAGGACCTTTCTGGTGCAAATGGTGTATCTATAGTAGGGAGAAAGAAGCTAAGTCCTTTACATAGCCATCATAAACGATTTTCAGCGTTGCAGCACATTTCGCTAACTTGTATGCAGAGCGCAGTTCGATAGTTGAAATTCGATATTTTTTGCACAAGGCTAGATTTTTTAAGGGCATCTTGAATCTCGAGAAATTAGTTGCCCTTGGTGAGAAGATGGGTCCTTCCGAAGCTAAACTACGGAAGTGGGTTAGCCAGAAGGAAAAAGAAGCTGTAGAAAGAGAGAGAGAGAGAGAGAAGTAAGTGGACGTGAGGGCCAACGAAGAGAGGCAAAAGAACGACAGATAAAAAAAGAAAGTGAAGGTGAAATAGCTGAGAGAGAAAGTTAGCGAGAGAGAGAGAACTCGAACGACTGCGTTTGCAGCAGCACGCAGACGCTCCCGCTCAAGCAGGAGCGGACAGTATTGAAAGGAAATAAACTAGCTTCCGTCTGTACCCAAGCAAGCTGCTTGTGTCATTCGATGAAAGAAACAGATGACCTGGATACTTACTTGCGCTGGTTTGAGACAGTTCCTAAAAGTCAGCGGAAACTTGGTGCTGCTATTCATTATGTACTGAACGTATTGAACTCGTAGTGCTCCTCGTTAATTATTTTCCAGAGTTTTGTTCATGCTTATCTGAATCGCATTGTGATGCGCCTAGCCGAAGTGCGCACGTCTGAATGTAACACGGTATTTAGACCACATCCGGCGTTTGCTGGCGCCACAGAAGGCCTCTTATAAATTATCCGTGCTTTCGCGGGGTTATTTTCGGAGGCTAACTCGACTTTTGGATTTAGCCTGGCGTTCACGCCTCGTTCACGAGATGTGTGACAGGGTGAAATGCAAAAGGGACCGTCTACCATGCATTGGGTGCAAGTTAAAAAAAAAAACCAAGTGACCGCTTAATCTGGAATCCCTCACTGCGGCGTGCCTCATAATGAAATCATGATCTTGACACGTAAAATCCCAAAAGTTAATTAAGTGAAATTTCTCAAGATAGTCCCTCCCTGTGTGAAAATTAGCGCACGCTTTTCGCGCGTGTGCAACAGTCTTCCTTTTAGGACAATGAATCACACAATATTGAAAAGACAGTAAGTAGTCTTGGAAACTCGCGCAGAGCAATTGCAAAAAAAATGCGAAGAACAGGCGAAACGCGCTAAGCGGCGTCACACTGCACAAGCACCACTCTGCATGCATGAGCCCTATAACGTAAAACTATTCGAATCTGTTTTTATTACAATCGCTTGACGTCAAATTGACGCAGTCACTGACGCAAGCATCGGGCGGTAACCAGAAGCGTTGTTCGAAAAGCCCAATCAAATCAAACGCGCTTCTCGTTTATAGGATATCACCTTCTTTTGCTTTCAAAGCGAATAGCATTGGCAGTTTTTCTTATCTAACTGGCTGAGAAGAGACGAGGAGCACGCTCAAGTGGAGAGAGCTTATATATATATATATATATATATATATATGTTATAGCTCCGCAGCATAGCAAATTAGGAAGGCAGACGAGAGGCAATATTAAAGCAGGGTAGATACGTACTTTGATTATTTCCCCGAAACATTTCGAGACGCGATGAGATTCAAAAACTACGTTTTGTACGCTTCAAGTTATTTGCAGAAAAGAAAGTGCGGGTTCTTGGAAGCACAGCTGAACGTGCACTTGATCTTGCAGGAAGCTTTCTTGCTTACAGTATGAGGTGGCTGCACGGCATAAATATGTATTCAAAGATCTTCAACTAGATGGGCTAGCTGCATCGTGGACATGAAGTTCCTCACGCAACATCGCGTATATGGCGCATCACCAGACAGCCCTAATTAACCGCCCGCAGTTGGTGGTTACGCAAGGCTGCTTAGTGCACTCATAAATTTTTCGTCAGAGCACGCTTGCTTCTGCCTTAAGTGTACGTAATATTGCGGCAAGTGCTGAATACATTTTTGTTTCTTTTTTTAATGTGTTCCACAGCGTTATATTGTACAGCGCTGTAGAATTTTAAAACAATAAAGAATGGCTCGCCATCCCGACCCTGTGAAAGTGGATGGTCAGCGAAGCTGTTAGAAAACCACTCGAATGCCGTCGATGGGGATAGGAAACGTTTTATTGTTATGCCTAGTCTTAGCACGACACCGTTGTTACGCATTATGATTTTGGATTCTTCGACGCTCATCGTATTGACGCTGCTCTTCGGGAGTCTTAACTTTGCGTGTTCTTACCCATAGCGGTTTTGCAATCAACGGAGTTGCTAGGCAGCTCTCTCTTTTACATATGAAGTTTGGTGACGTCAGCCACTGATTCGTATGCTGCTGTTGCATCTTTCACACCGGAGCATGCAGCTTATGCAACCGTAATCTTTACCGCGAAACAAACACACGCGGGGAGAAGGAACGGGCCTCGCACTGTTCGCAGGCACATTATCATGCATCATGTGGTTTTGGCGCTAGTGTTGTAATTTTATTTATTGAAAATAATATTGAGCTGTGTGTCGTATGCCTCATTCCAAAGGAGATATGTACTTTCTTTCGCTCCGTTTTTTTTTTATAATGGACGCGGAAAATCCCGGCACACTAGAGGCTAACAGCTTCGCTGCAAAACTGCTGACGTTGTCGCCACCGCTGGCATCGGAAGACCTAGTGAAAGCCTAGTCCAGGCTTATTCTTTAGGGCATCAGCCCTAGTCCCGAGCGTTTAAAGGTAAGCTTTTTTCCGCGAGCCCTCCAGAACTGTCTCGATCATGGCTTCTGCTGCTGCCGCCTTGCTGAAAAGCTCATAACCCTTAACAAAAATTAATTACTTGCCCGATGCTGGGATGGAACATGGGCCTCCCAGCGCAGCATACCAATGCTGTAGCCATTGGACCAAAGTAACATGTACACTACTACCGTGAAAACGCTAACGAGCGCTTTGAGAGGAATGCCGAGTGCGTCACATTGCGTAGCGCGGGTGCGTGAGAGCATACGCCCGCGCACCAGTTTTCATTCCGCCAAAGATGAAGGAATCAGACGGGCAAATTTATTGCAGCTGGTTGACGGCTTCCCGAAAACTTCGCTTCACGCAGAATACAAGACGTGCGTTGGATCCGCATAATTTTTGTTTTAATGCGAAAACATTATAAGTCCATTACGCGAGATTCCGGCAACGTCGTCTACGTCACCGGTCGATGGTACGAAAAATGGCCGACGACGAAAAGAGTAAAAACAAGTGAAAAATGCTCGGATTGATGTCGGATTTCTGAGGGCCGGAGCTTCCTGTAAGAGAGTGAATAAGCTTTATTACGGTTACAAAGCTGCTCATATACGAAGGTGGGCGGCCACACTACACCAGGCAACCGTGTTACACAAAGTAAATTATTGTATTTGAAAATAAAGTGTTTTACTTTTCAGTCGGGGGGAACCGAGCCCGGACATGTAAAATGTGAAATCTTAAAATTTATAATGCGAAGCAACTGACCCCGGCGGCGGTCAGACCTGCGACGCAGCAGAGGGTGCTAAGAATCCCTGGCTCCGGACAGGCCGCCATTGGACTATGAACCTGGCAACGTTTAACGTTAGAACGTTATCTAGTGAGGCGAGTCTAGCAGTGCTATTGGAGGAATTAGAGGGCAGTTAATAGGATATAATAGGGCTCAGTAAGGTCAGGAGGCCAAAAGAAGCATATACAGTGCTAAAGAACGGGCACGTCCTGTGCTACCTGGACTTAGCGGAGACACGAGAACTAGGAGTCGGATCCCTGATTAATAAGAGTATAGCTGGTAACATACAGGAATTCTATAGCATTAACGAGAGGGTGGCAAGTGTTGTTGTGAAACTTAATAAGAGGTAAAAAATGAAGTTTGTAGAGGCCTACGCCCCTACATCCAGTCATGATGACCAGGAAGTCGAAAGCTTCTATGAAGACGTGGAATCGGCGATGGGTAGAGTGAAAACAAAATACACTATACTGATGGGCGACTTCAATGCCAAGGTAGGAAAGAAGCAGGCTGGAGACAAGGCAGTGGGAAAATATGGCATCGGCACTAGGAATAGCAGGGGAGAGTTATTAGTAGAGTTTGCGGAACAGAATATTATGCGGATAATTAATACCTTCTTCCGCAAGCGGGATAGCCGAAAGTGGACGTGGAGGAGCCCGAACAGCGAGACTAGAAATAAAATAGACCTCATACTCTGCGCTAACCCTGGCATCATAAAAGATGTGGACGTGCTCAGCAAGGTGCGCTGCAGTGACTATAGGATGGCAAGAACTCGAATTAGCCTAGACCTGAGCAGGGAACGGAAGAAACGGGTACATAAGAAGCCGATCAATGAGTTAGCGGTAAGAGGGAAAATAGAGGAATTCCAGATCAAGCTACAGAAGAGGTATTCGGCTTTAACTCAGGAAGAGGACCTTAGTGTTGAAGCAATGAACGACAATCTTGTGGGCATCATTAAGGAGTGTGCAATAGAAGTCGGTGGAAACTCCGTTAGACAGGATACCAGTAAGCTATCGCAGGAGATGAAAGATCTGATCAAGAAACGCCAATGTATGAAAGCCTCTAACTCTACAGCTAGAATAGAACAGGGAGAACTTTCGAAGTTAGTCAACAAGCGTAAGACAGCTGACATAAGCAAGTATAATATGGATAGAATTGAACATGCTCTCAGGAACGGAGGAAGCCTAAAAGCAGTGAAGAGGAAACTAGGAATTGGCAAGAATCAGATGTATGCGTTAAGAGACAAAGCCGGCAATATCCTTACTAATATGGATGAGATATTTCAAGTGGCTGAGGAATTCTATAGAGATTTATACAGTACCAGTGACACCCACGATGATAATGGAAGAGAGAATAGTCTAGAGGAATTTGAAATCCCACAGGTAACGCCGGAAGAAGTAAAGGAAGCCTTGGGAGCTATGCAAAGGGGGAAGGCAGCTGGGGAGGATCAGGTAACAGCACATTTGTTGAAGGATGGCGGGCAGATTGTTCTAGAAAAACTGGCCACCCTGTATACGCAATTCCTTATGACCTCGAGCGTACCGGAATCTCGGAAGAACGCTAACATAATCCTAATCCCTAAGAAAGGGGACGCCAATGACTTGAAAAATTATAGACCGATTAGCTTACTGTGAGTTGCCTACCATCTATTTACTAAGGTAATCGGAAATAGGATCAGGAACACTTTAGACTTCTGTCAAGCAAAGGACCAGGCAGGATTCCGTAAAGGCTACTCAACAATAGACCATATTCACACTATCAATCAGGTGATAGAGAAATGTGCGGAATATAACCAACCCTTGTATATAGCTTTCATTGATTACGAGAAAGCGTTTGATTCTGTAGAAACCTCAGCACTCATGGAGGCATTGCGGAATCAGGGTGTAGACGAGCCGTATGTAAAAATACTGAAAGATATCTATAGCAGCTCCACAGGCACCGTAGTCCTCCCTAAAGAAAGCAACAAAATCCCAATAAAGAAAGGCGTCAGGCAGGGAGATACGATCTCTCCAATGCTATTCACAGCGTGTTTACAGGAGGTATTCAGAGACCTGGATTGGGAAGAATGGGGGATCAATGTAAATGGAGAATACCTTAGTAACTTGCGATTCACTGATGATATTGCCTTGCTTAGTAACTCAGGGGACCAATTGCAATGCATGCTCACTGACCTGGAGAGGCAAAGCAGAAGAGTGGGTCTAAAAATTAATCTGCAGAAAATTAATGTTTAACAGTCTCGCAAGAGAACAGCAATTTACAATAGGTACCGAGGCACTGGATATGGTAAGTGAATACATCTACTTAGGGCAGGTAGTGACAGCGGATCCGGATCATGAGACGGAAATAATTGGAAGAATAAGAATGAGCTGGGGTGCGTTTGGCAGGCATTCTCAGATCATGAACAGTAGGTTGCCATTACCCTCAAGACAAAAGTGTATAATAGCTGTGTCTTACCAGTACTCACCTATGGGGCAGAAACTTGGAGGCTTACGATAAGGGTTCTACTTAAATTGAGGACGACGCAACGAGCTATGGAAAGAAGAATGATGGGTGTAACGTTACGGGATAAGAAAAGAGCAGATTGGGTGAGGGAACAAACGCGAGTTAATGACATCTTAATTAAAATCAAGAAAAAGAAATGGGCATGGGCAGAACATGTAATGAGGAGGGAAGATAACCGATGGTCATTAAGGGTTACGGACTGAATTTCAAGGGAAGCGAAGCGTAGCAGGTGGCGCCAGAAAATTAGGTGGGCGGATGAGATTAAGGAGTTTGCAGGAACGACATGGCCACAATTAGTACATGACCGGGATTGTTGGAGAAGTATGGGAGAGGCCTTTACCCTACAGCGAGCGTAACCAGGATGATGACGATGATGATGGTGATTATGATGGTGATGATGATAATTATGATGATGATGAAATGCAGCCGCCGCAGCCGGGATCAAATCAGCGGCCTCGAGCTAAACAACGTAGAGCCATAGTATCTCGGCTACCACATCGAATGGTATATGAAATTTACGTACTCACACGAAATATGTAATGCTTGTTGTTGGCTCCATGCTCCGTGGCTATTGTCCCCTGCTTTGTAACGTAAGGAGAACGTCACCTCGAATTGGCACTCGCTGCAGGCTCCCAGTTTCGGTATCGCGTGCTCTGGAAGCCGAAATTCGTCATGCCACTGTTCAGAGGGTAATCGCATGTTTGCAGATAAAAATTTTGTTATAGCTCATACGGAGAGCCCGCTTCGATTTCTCAATATAAGCCGACTTCAAACTAAATGTTTCAAGTTAATTATTGAATGTTTGTTATTTAGCGAGAAATCACCACATACCAGCCGTCACCCCGTGGTTGCCATCACTGATGGCATGTCTCCGAATGAACTGTTATTTTATCTCAAAAATGTTATTTTTAAATATTAGTTGAAGTCTTCGTAGAAGCGCCCAGTGTGTAAACAAACAAATAATTTTTCTCGGTGCTTAAGCAGCCACACACATAGAAGGCATCATTGTCAAGGGCGACCGGCACCGGCTGCTTGGCCGCGAAATCATTTCTGCAAGATAGACCGACCATTTCTTGGAGGTAAAGCGAAATTAATGGTAGTGATAAGCTTTCGCCAAGAATATAAACAACACCTGTAGTGGTTGCTAAGTGGCTGTGGTGATGTTGGGCTGCTAAGCGCAAGATCGCGGGAGGAAATCCCGGCCACCGCAACCGCATTTCCATGGGAGCGAAATGCAAAAACACCCGTGTACTTCGGTTTAGGTGCACGTTGAAGAACCTCTGGTGGTCCAAATTATTCCCGAGTCCTCCTCTACGCCATGCCTCATAATCAGATTGTGGTTTGCACGTAAACCACCATAATATATTTTATTTTTGATGTATAACAAGAGGAATTAAGGGCGTAAAAATCCCACGAATTAATAAACTTTCGAAGTCAACAGTGCATTAATTCTTTCTTCTGCCCTACCTTCCCCAGCGGTTCAAGCTACAGAACAAAATTTTGAAGTTATTCCAACATTTACTAGCTCTAAAAAGGAATAGGTCAGACGTGTCCCCTAATGGTATACTGCAACTAATTTTCAACGCCATCGAAGGGCAATTGCTAATCATCGCATATTAACCAAAAAATTGCGCTCGGCAAATCGGTCAGAGCAATAAGTGGAGAAAATGGTACGAGGCAAAACTATCCAATCGTCAGACAGCCCCTGGGCATTGCCTGTAAGCTTAGTGGAGAAGTACGAAACTGCACGTTTTTGCGTCGATTTCCGTGGCTTGAACAATGTCACGGAAAAGGGTATCCACTCTCTTCCATCAGTTAACGTCGTCCAGGATCGTCAATGCAACGCTATTTTATATTGATTAATTTTAAGGTTGACTACGCACACAATGATGTTGACGAGAGGTATCAATAACAAAGCAGACTGCTTTTACCACGGAGCGGGCCTCTTCGAATTTATACGTAAGTTCTTCAAAGTGGGGCTGTTCTAGGCGTCTGCAACATTTCAGCGTGTGGCTGACAAAGGATTGGGAGGCGTGAAATTCAATATCTTTCTCGTGTATTTGCATAGCGTCGTATGTCTTTGCCTAAGACTTCAACGATCACCTCAGCCGACTTGGGACAGTATTCGAGGCTATGAACTATCCGGCCTCACCTTGAAGCCGGAAATTTGCCCCTTTGCATACAAAGAGCTTCGCTCTTCCTGACCCTCGTGATCGGCAAGTTTTAAGTCTTTCCTGGGCCACAGAGGACAGCTACCGTCACTATGTTCCTGCAGCCCGTCGACAAGAAGCGTTAGGCAGATGTCTTTTCAAGTGTCGCTACTGCAGGCGCTTTGTAAACGAGATCTATCACATCTACGAGACTCTGACACACCTCGCGAAATCAGATGATGAGAGTGGGAAGCACCACTAGTCGTAGCATTTCAGGAGCTTAAACGACTCCTGTAGTCACCATCGGTAGTGGCAGACTTCGGCGAAGACGCTGCTGGCTAATAATACAAGGTTTGTATATTAAAAGCGGGGTAAAGTGGTATGCCGGCCAATACCAAAATGCTGAAACATGTGATAACATATATTTGTGTTTTGTTTTCGGAGGTATTGAAAATTATTTGTAAAATTTGGGACGTTTCTGGCAGTGATATTTCATGCAAAAACCCGACGACCAGTCCGACTTCTTGTAATCAATGATGCTGTCTTATTGCAAGTTGATAAATATTGTATAATTTGTCCCATGACTTCTGGGGCCGTATAAAGTAAGGCTATTTCATTTCTACTTGATTTCAATCTTCTGCCGTCAAAATTACGTAACCGCTGGCCTAATCATTGGCCGGTGACCCGCAGCGTTGT
The DNA here is from genome assembly GCF_023375885.2 of Dermacentor andersoni. Classification (NCBI taxonomy): domain Eukaryota; kingdom Metazoa; phylum Arthropoda; class Arachnida; order Ixodida; family Ixodidae; genus Dermacentor; species Dermacentor andersoni. The sequence continues at coordinate 91,024,018 of NC_092818.1, forward strand.
CTGGACAGCCCAATCAAGCATCTCGTGTTTATTGCTACTTTTCATTTCTTTTCAAGCGTATAACATTGTCTACGTGGACAGATTATTTTCATCTAATAGGCTGATAAGATTCGAGGAGCGCGCTAAAGTCGAGAAGGTTTCGGTGGCACCGAGCTAGCGCAGTAAATGGAAATAATGAGGTTAGGAGAGTAGTGCAGGCGTCAGGGGATTGATCCGCTTCCCCTTGCTTTACTTACGATGGCTGCTTTAAAATCATCGCGGCGTGCAACGGGGAGTAAAAAAATTCATCAGCCCTTCCACTATGTAAACAAGGACGAGCAGCGAAGGTGTTTTACCTCAATCGACGTATCCATGTATATATTATTATTATTATTATTATTATTATTATTATTATTATTGAAGGAAACAGACAATGAATACATATTTTGATTGTGGAGTGGTCTATTTTTATTCTTCCATGAAGTATTGACGTGTGCAAGTACCGCCGCATGGAAGACGGGCATGGCAAGAACTTTATTTTGGTCCAGAGAAACTAGGGCCCGAGAGCACAAGCCCCCAGGCTAAGTCGGTGGCTGCGCCCACGTAGGCACCGGTAGGCCAAAGGCTTTCCTGATGTCGTGAGCTCTCCGGACGGCCAGGAGTTGATCTTGGAGGACTTTGCCGGATATGCGCCGACTCCAGTCCTCCTCACTGTTCAGATCCGAAGCCCTTTGGTTGGGGCACAGCCAGACCATATGGTCAAATAGACATGGAGTGTGTCCACAACTTTTACATTCCGCGGGGGAATCCTGGTCAATTTTGTTAAGCACATAAGGTGTGGGATAAGATTTAGTTTGAATCATTCTTAATGTGACTGCCTCAGCTCGGTTGAGCTTCTGATGGGCGGAGGAAGAAACCTCCTGCCGTCCCTATAGTGTGAGGTGATCTCATGAAAAGTAGTAAGTGGGTCTTTGTAGCAGCCGCAGCCATCCTGGAGCAGTTCCTAATCTGATGCGCGGCATGTGAGGTCTCGCACAGCAGAGTGAGCTTGCTCGTTAGGATTGCAGCCATTGGGGCTGACCGAGTGGCCCTGATGAGCCGGAAACCAGACTAGGTGTGAGCTATCCAGCTGCTCGTAATTATGAGCATTAATACTGCGTATAAGTAACTTGTGTGCTTCCATTGAGACGAAGCCGGCTGAGTAATTCCTAATAGCTGTACGGGAATGGGAGAAAATTGTAATTACCTCATGGTAATTGCAAGTGCTATGCTTGCTTCTTCGGCGGCATGAATGGAGCTCGTTCTTAGTTACGCCGCGCTTACTAATTTACCGCTCTCATCGACCACGGCAATAGCGTAGCGGTTGCCCGATCCATAACTAGTTGCATCGACAAAAAGAGCTGAGCTTTGTTGTTGGTGCAGCTTACCCAGAATGCATTTGGCCCTGGCGTCCCTTCTGCCCTTGCTGTGGACAGGACGAATATTTCTAGGTATGGGGTCTACAACTAATTGTGTCTCCACCTCCTTGGGTATATTGAACATAGAAACGTCTCCTCCTCGAAGCAGTATTCCGACTTCATCTAGAATTTTCCACCCTGGCTTAGTGTTGGAGAGTCTTGCAATTTGTGACATCGAATGTGCCTCAATGAGCTCATCTATAGTGTTATGAAGTCCTAACTTGTTGAGGAGTTTGGTACTCGTCCCGTGCGGGAGTCCCAGAGCCCTTTTGAGTCCGGAGCGTATAAGTGCGTTTAGCTTACCCTTCTCTCCTTTCCCCCAGTTCAGGTATGATGCAATGTACGTCACATGACTGATGAAAAATGCATGATATGCTCTGATGAGATTGTCCTCCTTGAGGCCTGCATTTCGTTTTGAGACCCTGCCCAGGAGCTTTAAAGTACTGTTGGCCTGACCTGTGAGACGGTTCAGGGCCGTAACATTACAGCTCCTTGCGTCAATGAGAAGACCCAGAATTTTAATTGTCTCTACTCTGGGTATGAGCCTTCCTGTGTTGTCTGTGATTTTAATTAGCAGAGTTTCTAAAGGTGCAAGGTTTCTAACACCTTGTCCCCCCTCTCTAAACGGCAGCAGCTCAGATTTACTAGGTGATAGCCTGAGTCCGGTGCCCTTAAGGAAGGATTCTGTGGTGTCTACCGCTGCCTGTAGTGGCTGCTCTAGTGCTGCGAGTGACCCCCTGGAGACCCACACTGTGATATCGTCAGCGTATATGACGTGCCTCAAGCTTGGGATTTTGGACAATTCCTCCGAGAGCCTGTACATGGCAATGTTAAAGAGGAGTGGGGACAATACTGAACCTTGTGGTGTGCCGTTGTTGCCTAAATTGTATGGACTGCCTGTGACTATCCCGAGTTTGACCCGAGCTGTCCTATTCGCTAGAAAGCACCTCACATAATTGTAAAAATTGCTTCCCAGGTTCAAGGTTGAGATTTCATGTAGGATATGTTTACGTGCCACCGTATAAAATGCTGGAACTTCGCAATATTCACAGCTTCACTGTTAACTATGGAAATATGGAAAGATGCAACTTGACGTGACGTTAGAGTCTTCTTAGCGGCTAATTGTCACATAGTTTGTTTCGCGGTAGCTTAGGTAAAACAAGAGTTATACCTGTTTTCTGTAACAACACTCCTTCCGTAAACGGCCATGTATTGACAGCAGACGGCAATTGTGTAACGTTTACAAATGTGGACTAATTACGACAAGTAAATGAAACTCGGCTTGATGATAGAGTCGTTTTAGTGAACAAATTAACCATAAGTTTTTACAAGATATCTACATTAAATAGAGAGCTACAGAGCATTCGAGACAAACTGCAGACGAACATTTTTTTTTTTGTGCCGACGCGACGCGTGGACGGATGGACATCGACCACCATCGAAGGGTAGCTATATACAGCTTCGCTGTAAAACGCCGCTGCTATTCGTCCACAGAGAAGAAAAGTTGACAATGTAATGCCCTATACATGCCGAAAAAGCTCAACAAAGTTATACTGCCATGCAAACGTGTTTGTTATACGCAAAGAAATCCATCCTCGCAAGCAGCTCCTTGTAGCCAGTGAACGAGCAATCGGTAGGCTGCCATGTTCTATCGTTTTCAAAACCGGGCACCCTCCGGCTCTTCCGAAAAAATTGACTTCTATGGCATAATAAAGCATCTTTAGTGCTTACACGTCACTTTGACGAGGTGAGTTTTCTTGGTTTGGTGACGTCACATGAAAGACTGCCCAAGGGGGCGCAGTGCAATAAAGAACGACTGAGGAATATGGAAAAAACTAAATGGGCTGGAAGAGTGTTGAGGTATTTGTACAGGAAAAACAGCGATTCACAGTGGAGGAATAGAACTGCGGAGCTTACCAGCAAGTGTGCGGTCTGTAGGGTGAAAAACATAGCGACAAGGAAGGTAAAGAGAAAGTCCGACAGGCTGAAATAATCTCATGGGTGGCAGCAATGCAAAGGAAACCTGCTATGAGTAACTACTTAAGAGGAAAAAGACAAAATCAGGAAAGAAACAATTTATGATAACTCAAAGGGAGGCTCATTACTTTTCGAAGCGAGATCAGGATGCCTTAGAACACACATCTAAAGGCTAGATATAAGAAGGAAGAAAAAGCATGTGCTTGCTGCGGTAAATCTAGGGAAACGATGGAGCATGTTTTATCAGAATGTGAAGATATCTGCTCAGCGCTCGATTTAGGCACCACTCGCCTCCTAGAAGCTCTTGGGTTCAGCGAGAACAGGGGGAAAGTAAACATGTCCGCAATAGGGGAGATTAGTAAGAGGCGATTGGATGATTGGTGGAAGAAAAGTAGTGAAAGTACAAAAAATGGAGACGTACAAAAACAAAATTCACAATAGGAGGTCAGAAAATATGGTTATGGGACTTGATCGTGGTTCTTTTTTTTTTCTTTTTTTTTCGTTTTTAACCTAGGTAGGAAATTAGGCGGTATAATAGCAAGAGCTTGGTGGCGCAACCCACCACCTCGTTCCAAAGGGGACGCTCATAACATTGTTCCATCCATCCATCCATCCATCCATCCATCCATCCATCCATCCATCCTAATCGTACATAGTCAGTGCGTACGCAAAATTTAGGATGGAAAGTTTTGGCAGTTATTGTTACGTCGCATGACAGACAAGCGAAGTGGACATGGCCCAAATTTTTTCCTCCAGTCGGGGAGGGCTAACAGCAAAAATGGAATGAAAGATTTCGATAGCTTTATGTTATAGCACCACTGGTGGTGTGAAAGAGCCCTCACAGCAAGAGGGTGTCAAACCTAAATATTCGAGTCAAGTGAGATAAGCGCAGTTGTTTAAGTATGAGGATGAACCCCTTCATGTAACAGTGACGCCAGACACACGAACAATATTACGATACATGTTTTGTTAGAGAAACTGCCACAATATAAAATTAATGGTGCGTTAAGCAAGCGTAACCCTTCATCAGATATTTATTTCCGTGTATATTAAGTTTAATGTTCTGAGAGAGAAGCAGACGAGGCATGTGCCAGACAGGCGCTTTCAACGCCTTATTTTTAATTTTTTTTTGCGGAATGTTAAGTTTTTGGTTCTTAAAATTCGGTGACCAGTTTTTTTGCAAAGAATTGGATTTAGTCTTATAGTTTAAATGATTCATGAACCGCCATCACAACTTTTCATGTTTCTGGCACAACGTTTAAATAGTGTCAGCGTTTCTAGGCCTCGGGCTATATTAAAATCACTCTAAGTACCTCGTTCTGTGTCGAGGAACCAGGAAATTGTATCACCTTCGAAATGCTCACGGGTCGTTTCCAATTTTTCCAGAGACCGGGTGCCTGAAGAAGTAACTGTCCCATAGTTTCGCGTCGATCGAAGCGTCTGTCTTCCCTCCAGGCAGTGCTCTCATTTTTTTATGAACACTTCGGGTATCACTAGCGGTGAAATGACGTTTTGTATTGGTAACCGAAGTTAATAAAAATGCTATAAATAAAAATGGAACTTCATTACATGCACCTCTAGGCAACTACTGATACCCGATGCTCCTTGAGTTTCCATAGAGAGCAAAGGTATAGCTTGCTGCTCTTGAACGAGGCCAGTGCTCGTTTGGTTATAAAATAGTTCGCGCAGAAAAACGCAGACTGCTGAGAGTGTTTCTCCGGGCACACAGTAGGTGCTAAGGGAAACTACGCCTCTTTACATTGGTTTCCTTTTTTTCGGAGTAACACAAATTAGAAGAATTTTTTTATATGTTCGAAAAGGGCCTTTTTGAAGTGATTCCTGTTTTCTCGTAAACCTTTGCTAAACCCGACCCGTTTGTACGTGTTCCGAAAGCAAAAGAACAATACGACTGAAAACTACGCCATATAGACTGTAACAGGGCTTGCAGATAACAGTGTGTTTTATAGGCATCGGAGCACGCTGAACTTCGCCCTGCTTGCATAAATATCATAGCCTTCAAAGGCCATCAAATTTGCTTTTCTTTTCGGGCACACTCGTCCATCAAAAAATATACGACGGCGCCTTTTTTTACGACAGCGCCGTTCCAAGTTGTTCTCTGCTACTTCTTTTCCTCGTAATCTCTTATGCCAAGCCAGTGCACAGGACTGCGCTGGCTCTGAAAGCCCCATCTCAGCTACCCGTCTCTGCTTCCTGTCTTGTTCCATATACCGCCTCGTACTAAAGTTCAGCCATATCCCTCGAGTGGGATTGCATACATTCTCCAACATCAAAAGGAAAGTTGCGTGCAGTTCCTGAGCGTGCCGCTGCTAATGCTTCCGCGATTTGATACCGGGCGGAACGCATCCGAAGGTTGCTGCACACAATAGCTCTTTATAACTATCACCGTCACAGCTTCGCGCTTTGGGCGAAACTGCGGTGTTCCTTTTCTGCTCATTTTCATTCTCCTGTCAAGCGTGAAATAGAATCGCGAGACAAGCATGGCCGCTCACCGCTACTCTGATCTTCGCCGAATGTCTTTGACACCCTGCGAAAGCGCTGGCCTCTTCCATCTTATTTCTTTTGCACGGACTGCTTCTCGAGCGTGGAAGGGGTGCTTATAGGATTCCCACCCTGCCGTTCCTTCTTCCTCCCTAACGTTCACTTCTGTGGCAAAATTACAATGACGGCACCCAGGCGTCTGAATGTAACGTCAGGCGGACAGGTCCTGAAAAATAGAGTAGGGGCGCGCAAAACCACAAACCAAACGTAGCGGCTTCAAATACGAACAAAAATGAAGTTAACTTGAATACGAAAAGCAAGGTGGGATGCCACATCCACTCTTTGTCCCTGTTTAGTGAGAAGATGGATCAGAACGGATCCTGCGGTATATATACTATGCTGTCGGTGTACACTTCCCTGCATTCCCCTGAACTCCCTGGACGGCTCTGCAAAAACAACAGCGACAACAGCAGCAAAAAAGGTCTTTTAGCATATAGACTGCCAAAATTAGGCAATACTAACATTCCTCGCATAAAAAACTATATTAACGAGAAAAAACTTGATGCTACATCGGTCACCTCACCAGGGTTTCTAGCAACGCCATCTGTAGTTTCTACTGCGAAACAGGGTCGCAATGCTTGAACTAGGAATGATTTTAGTGGTGAGCGTATTATTTGAGGCTTTGCTGTTTAGCCTTTAATCAGCGCTTCAAAACATCTTCATAAAGGCTGTCAGAACGTCGTCGGGGGAAGCGTAGCTGGCAATAACAGTGAACAATAACAACTGCGTTTAATAATGAGTGAAAAAAATACTGGGAATTGAAGGTCTCGAAATTGTTGTAACGATTTTGGTTGCAGTCACTATTGCGGAATGGACGCCACCATTTCATTCCAATGCCATTCCGGGGAATTAGAGCTTGCCGGAAATTCATTCCTTTTAATTCCTCGGGATGAAAACAACTTAGTTCATTCCCACTCCGGGAATGGCCGGGCAGTTCCATTCCTGTAATTCCTCATCATAGGAAAGGCATCTGGGTAGTTTTATCGAGTTTCCCATGAACGCACTATAAAGCTGATGTCATCAGACGCGTTAAGAACTGCAAAAATACTCAAAACACCTTACCAAGGTCGAGGCATAGTAGCTTGGTGGTATATCTCGTGTAGTACAACCAACCTACTAATTCTCATTGGGGCAGTTCTCTCTATAGTATTTGCATGGTCAGCATGCTTTAACGGCTTGTGACGATTTATTATTGTATAAACTTAAATGTGTTAATGCTAAAATGCCGACATCGCATAATTTTGCTTAGGTGTCCTTGTGATATTTAAATTGTGCAATAAAGGTCGCAAGCAGTGCAAGATGCAAGAAGCTTTATTTTGGTTTTATTCATTCAAATTTTGGACAATGTCACGAGCTAAATGGGCGCTACCGCGGATACATGACTTACATAAATTTTACTGGAGTAACTCTGCTATCTGGTTTCTTCCGCTCGAGAATCACTTCTCCGTCAAGAACGTGAGCGACAAACGCTTCCACCGTCTCCACGGAAGTCGGGAGCTGCCAGACGATCTTCTTTCGGAGCTCCGACTTCTGCAGGCCCGGGAATCTACGAGAACCTGCGACAGGTCGTGATTTCGCACTACGCATCACTGTGGTTGCGCCTCGCTTACCACCTACGCTGCCGGTGCTGCCTGGTACACTTCTCTCGGATTACGGAACCCGACACTACCTACGGCTGCCTCTGCCACTATCAACGACGCTACCAACGCCAATGCCACCGTTTCACGCCGTTAGACGACACCGTCTTCAGCATTGTTACCGTCAACGTCCTGAAATCTCGGCGTGCGCCAAGAATTGGCCAGTACGCGCGCCTTTTGCTGATATTTTAATGCTGCTGCTTCGCCATAGGAGGGCGCACTGTAGTGGCGCAACTGTCGCCTTTCGGGGCCGGTGAAGAAGACGGCTCACGAGCATGAAGCGGAGAATAGAACAGGCTGAGGCGCTTGAGCTGAGCGGCCGCGGCATCGGCCACTCCCGAGATCACGCAGCACTATATGGCTGGCCGCCGCATTTTAAGTAAACCGAGGCTACGCGGGCCACCTCTCCGCGCCGTCCCCTATACAAAAGCGACTACGTCGACCCCACGCGCTGCGAGAATCGTCGTCATGCGAAGAATTTTCCACGCACCTGGCTATCAGCCTCGTTTGTGCTTCCGCAAAGTTTTACCAGGTGGACCGAAATGCATGTGCAATGTGACCAGTTGTGTGTGTGATGTCAGCGTGTGTGCGGCGACAGCAAGATGACGACAATGGTGAAGACTATCGTATGACGGCGACGGAATGCTTGCTACTCCGGCTGTTATAATACGTTACTTTACGACATGTCGATTATAGTGTTTCACATAGGTGCTGGACGGGTGTAAGTGTGAGAAACACGAACTGTGATGTCATGAGCAATTACATGCCATACCTGTCGTACCTGCTTATTATGTCTATGCCTCACGATGTACATTAATATGGCAATGTCATTTATACTCTGACGAAGAAGCGTTCGCTACCTATTTAGGACCCGACAATCGGCATGTCGTTAGCTAATTATGCTAACGAGCTAATGATGCTTTTGCCGCCATACAGTTGTCTTCAACGTGGTCGTCGTCACGCTGCTGTTGTCAAACACACACATACGCTCGCGACCGTCACACACACAGCTACACTATATACACAAACACGTTAACAATTGATCCACCTTGTATCGCTTTGCGGAACCGCAAACATTGCTGGATCGCCCAATACCTGCTAAATGCTTCGGATAACATGAATTCCCACAGTGCGTGGGATCTGCACTTTTTCTAATGAGTAGTGAGACAGGAATCTAGCTATTCCTATTGCTATATTCCTGCAGTGAAGTAAAACATGCTTCACAGTAAAGTAAAAAAACATTAATGTCACACGCCTGCGCCACACACGCAACAGTCCCAGCGTAAGCTGCACGATGACGTTATGGTCTCTTTTGACGTTAAGTCAATGTTTACATGGGTAACCATTGACTATGCGGTCGCGTGCTGCAGGAAGCTTCTCGAGGCTGATTCTTCATTGCCTGAACGCAGGCCATTCGAAACCCATGACGCGTGCCGCCTTCTGAAATTTTGCCTTCAGAATACGTACTTCGTATTTAACAAGCAGTTTTACAAGCAGGTCTTCGTCAATAAACATCATTGTCATTATCATCTTCAACAGGAACGTACCGTGGCACTGGTGAAGGGATGTGGCATGTGCGTCCCACAGTCTAGATACCTATGTTTACTCTTCAGTGTACGTTATGGCACTTCTTCGGAAGGTACGAACCGCTGTTGAAGAAGCGAATCATAGAGGTATGTGCGCAGCTACAACCAGGCGACATCGAGCTCAGCAGACCTATGTGCAGATGGCAGGACAAGCCGCAGCTCGCCCTCGACACCGGACAGACAGTTCAGATCGTTCTCGTTAAAACGACGCGAAAAGACTTCGCCGCGAAGACCCTACATTGCGTGGTGCCGAAAATGGAGGTCCTATGAAGCCGCTCCTCCAGCTTACGCTGTGACTGTGCTGCGTGTGCCTCGCAGGCCTGTGACTTTTTTCCATCGATAAGCATTGTAAATTGCCATTGCCCCCGTGACACAACGAGCTAACAGCCACAGCAGAAGAGATCATGCGCCTCACGGCAGACACATACCACAGCCAAAAAAAAAATATATGCAAGTTCAAGAATTGAAATATCTCGTTGACACCAGCGTTCCGCCGTTAGACTGATGATAAATGGCGCCCAGTTAGCTCAATCTATTACGATGGGCCAGAGAAAAGTACCCCACACAGTCTCCAGTCATCAGTATATCTATGAATAAGGGCTGTCGGTTTCTCAAGAGGGACGTTATAAATCCTTGAAAGTGGCACAAACCGTGCCGAGGATCATTCCAGAGCTGGTGCATATCCAACTGGTAGGCTACACCACCTTGCTAAAACCGAGGAGGCCTCCAGTAAAAATATCCGAGAAAAGGGCGAATCGCAGGGGGTCAATAGATGCTTCCGAGCAAGACGTATTGGATATTAGAATGGAATTGGGACCAAAGCGCCAAGCTGAGAAGGACCTAGATAGGATGGGGCACCAACTACAACTAAATGTTTGTTTCAAAAAGCGCATATTTATTAATCCCCTCAACAACAGTAATAGCAAGCAACCTGCAAGAACAAAAAAAAGCCATATCATCACCCGAGAACTCAGTGCAGAGTCTGAATATCTTATTTGACTTCTATTCAGTACTACACACGAATCACTGACGGATGTAGCACACATCCTTGCGATGAAGCATGTTTTCACGATTTCGAGAACACATATCTTTATCTCAATTTCTGTGCAGCACGCCGCATTGTGTACACAGTGGTTCACACTAATAGCCCTTTCAGTGCACCGACATATGTTGACCGCTGCATCGTTTAAATTATTGAGGGGATTAACGTCCTTTGGTAACTTCACCCAGTTTGAGGTGCTATATTTTTTTGTCCTCAGCTTACCTCTTTTATGCCAACTTAATTGCGTGACTGGGCAGCCTATGGTGTAATGGTAGACCATTGGGCTGCTCTTCCGTAGAAACTGGGATCGAAACCTTGTGTCCGATCAATTTGGGTCACTGAGTATGGGACATTAGATATGTGCCGCTCTCCAATGAACCTGATTGATTACAGCTTCAGTTACTGGGTATGTGTCACTGGTTATGTGGTGCTCTTCAATTAACCTCTTTCATGCCGAATCTACTCACTAAGAATTAGGACATGTGCAAGTTTTTGTTGCCCGTAGGCGAAGAACACGCTCCCATCCCGCTTCTTAGCACTGTAAATGTATTACTGGTAAAGGCACATAACCAGGGAAGCTATTTTGTAATGGTTCCTAAGCCAAACCGTTATAAGATCGCGTCCCAGTGCTCTATTTGCCCCAATACAGAATCATGTTGAAATGCATTGCTAATCGCATTAACGTCTCCAGTCATCTCCTAAGGATTGATGCGCCACCATTTCTTTAAGCTTCGTTAGCCAGAGCTACGGTGCCAACATTAGTATGAGACCAACCTATTCCAAAACACTTCTGCAAAAAAAAAAAAAACATGTACCAGACTTAAAAGTTTGCAGAGCGATAGATTTGGCTTTTTTTTTTTTTTTTGTTCAATCGCTAATTTTCTGCTTCAATGACTTCGGTCAGAAAGGATAGATGTGATTAGAAAGCCGAACAAGGAAGGGTGGCTTAAATAAATATCCGCCTCCATTCCAACCTGTAAAAACGAACGTACAGTAAAGCAGGCATGGATGTTACACAGGCGGCACCACCACAACAGGCGAAGTACGCCACTCGCGCACGTACGGCTAGGAAGTGCGGCATACATCCCCATTCCTCTAGGCCGTGCTCCAAACGCAAGTGCTTCATTGAACTAAATTAATGTGTAAAAGGTTACTGCGTGAGAAAATGCGTAAAAAACGGCTTACATGCAAGCGGCATACGTCATAGTTTCGGATTGTTATTCTAATACACGGGAAAACAAATATGTCACACGGAAATCGAAAGACGAAGCCCTTTTGCAGCTGCCGTTTCTGGCCCGTCTGCGTGGCCGCGGCCTTTAGGCGGCGATACCTTTAGCACAGCCTACGTCCTCATTCCTGTAGGCTCTCTACCTAGCGCAAATGCGTTATTGAAGTAATTGAATTTCTCAAAGTAAAATGCGACAGAAAATTAGTAAAGCACGACTTACACAAAGCTTACAGACAAGATAGCATCGGATTGTTATTCGAATATTGCACGCAACCTACAGACATGACAGCATCGGACTGTAATTCGAATGCACGAGAAAAATAAAATTCTGTCACACGGAAACTCCAACACACATTCCTTTTCCAGCTGCCGTTTGTTTGGGTGAGCATGCCACGAAACATCCCGACCAATTAGAAGCCGATAGCTTTGCTGTAATAAATGTCAATGTTAATTTGGGTCACGGCGACCGTCGCAACGTGGCAACAGGTGACAGCAGCATACGATGTCACGCTTTGAGACTAGACATTTACGTACAAGGCCACCTGGCAAGAAACATCACTGTGACCTGGTGTCTAACTCTTTTCCCTCTGTTTACCACTGTTTGTTCGTTGTTTTACCCCAAGTACACTTGTGGTCCTCTCCTATCCCCTTTTCGTTGCACAATTTACACGGTCGTACACGTGCCTCTGTCCCAATTAAGCCGCAGAGCTTCATTAGCGAGACCTCGGGGCTAGCAAAAATGAACCGTCGACAGGCATTTTGAGACCTCTGGTCGACTTCTCCCTGGCCCTCATCTGCCTCCACATGGTCCCCCACAGCTGAGCGCCATAAACCTCTCTGAGGTCCTCATATATCTCCTTCTCTCAGTGTTTGAGCAAGAAACGAACAAAGATGACCTCCTGTGGTTGGCCCCTGTGCTGAAAACGATAGAACACCGCATTAGCAACAGGGTAAATAGGCCTAAGCTGCTTGCTTCTGTGCAGAGAAAAGGAAGCTAGTATTTTGTTCTTTATTCTCTGTCTGGTTTTGTTCACACATTTTATTAATTATTTGTTCTCGAGAGATCCATGGCGTGGGGTGCTGCAGGCAACATTTGGAGTAATGAAAAGCGGTGAAATCTGCAGTCGTAATAAACCAGCTCTGTCTCGTTTCCTGTTCTCTCTCTCTCTCTTTCTCGCTTTGCTTTCACGGGCTCTGCCAGTTTCATTAAAGAAGATAGCCTGAGAAAGCACGCTGCTTATGTAGCATGTCGCCGCGTCGTTTTGTCCCTCTAGAGTGTGACGCGTCGTGCTAAGGTGCGATGATCGTACGTTTCACTATTATATTGAGTTAAATCAATGCAATACTACGGGCACAGATTACAGGGCCTTTAATTTGATTTATCACACACGTGTATTATGTAGGACGACCATTGCGATGTGGTGGAAACTATGAGCAATTCAATTCTAGCAGGAGTAAATTTTCTTCAATAGAAGATGCATGTGAAGCGGGCATACATGACATTTCCCAAATCATACATAGTGGCCACTGTTATTTCTGGTAAACTATTTCTTCTTTTGGTTTTCACAATAAAAAATTCAGCGATGATTATTATACTTCCTAATGCGAAATTTGAGCGCCACTGTAGACGTGTGTTCATATGACAATTTACTGGGTGGCGCAGACAATCTGTCTCGTGCGGCACGTTGCAAACGGAGCGAAGTATGACGTGACTGCCTCGCTAATCGGGAAATTGCGAGAGGCAGCGCGTGGGTGACGCGTGGGCGCTATTCACAGCAGCCGCCAAAGACAGACCTTCTCTCATGCAGCGCTTTGTTTCCATATATGGTATCGGTGGCGTCATCGGTGAACAGATGACGCGCACTACTCTGGTGCCATCTTGTAGCCAACATGGCCACAGAGCCCCATCTCGTGCAGCACTACGCTTATCTTCTCACGCTTTCGCCGTACCCTCCTCCTCAACTTTCCTTCTTGCGCTCTCTTCGCTCTCGCCGTCTTTCATTCCCCGCTGCACTCCGCGTTCACTCTCTGATCCTGCTCTGTGCTTGCTTGTTTGCTCGGTTGCGCTGAAGGACGACGCCGACGGAAAACGCAGGAACGGGTGCCTAAGAGCTGCGCTCTAATATCCATTAACGAGGGCGACGACACATAATTGGGTTTCGGCATTGTTTCAGCAGCGGAGGGGCTCGTAAGTCTGTTCAATACGTGCTGGTGTTTATTGCTGATGCTTAAATTCCTGTGGACGCGGAACCGATTATCATTCGAGGAATATTGTATTACGCGCAAACGTACATGCACCGTGTGTGAAATCGCCGAATTTATGTGTGTCGCCGAGAGTGAAGCAAGCACAGGGTGAGGAAGGAACTTGCAAGGGGAGAAAGGATCGCTCGCCGGAGAAAGTATACGGTGGAGCGTGCTGAGCGCACGGCAAAGTAGCGCCACCTAGAGGAAAGTCTAGGTGGTGTTGATCGAAGCGGGGAAAGAGAGAGAAGGCGAAGCGCCACGGAACAGCAGGGTAGGCGGAGGCGCGCTGGGTTGACCTCCCCTGGCAGTTGGTACGGGTTCTGTGTGCGCTGTGGACGTACCGGGTTAGTCTCGTGATTGAGAGGCCGAGCGCCGAGCGAGAAGGACAGAGCAGCGACGCAAGCGGTGACAAGCCGAGCGCGAGTCGAGTGGTCTCGAAGTCGCCAAGTGCCGGGCACGAGCTGAATAAGTCCGTCAAAAGTCACGGAGCAAGACATTAGGCATCGACGAGACGTTCTCGTCTTCCGATATCTATGGGCAGGACGAGGAAGATTGTGATGGACCGTCCGTAATGCAAAACATTTCTATAACCGAGCTTGAAAACATGCTGCGTGGTATACAAACTGACACTTTGTAAATCAAAGACGGCAAACAAGAAGAGGAAGAAGGAGAAGGCGAAAATGAGTAGTGTTAATAGGGCATTGCCAAATTGCTTGAAATAATAAAGGCCGTGCATTTCCTTACAGTGCCCTACCATCTTTGCTAATGGCACTTTACGCTTTATAAGAATCGAAGAACGAACATAAAAGATCCAAATTAAAAATACGCCTTGGAAAAACCGTCTCACTTACACACAATGCGATGCACTAAAAAGGGGCACGACCCATACGTATGTGCGTAACCCACGTTCACGGAGTGAAACGTCCCTGTATATATTTTCTTTTTTTTTAATTTCCTGGAAGGAAATTAGGAACACGTAAATTTTTGCGATATATTTTGGCAGGAAATGGAGGAGGGGGGCAGTGCGCGCAATCAGCAGATCATTAAGTGTGTGCTGGGAAAGCATATTCTGTTACACTGTCACGTTTGCTACTGAACCGCCCTTGAAGGCGTATTTTAAAAGCTTATCCGGCTTTACATGTCCGCCTTACATATTGCCAAGGATAGCTACCGGCTTAACACCCGGCCCCATTTGCCACTTTCGTTTGTGCGTGAGTATTAGTTCTAGATCGGCGGAGCTCAAACAACCATTTACTCTACTCTGCGTCTTCTTGAGCAACGCCATTAATTGGTCTACGTGTAAAATGTGATTAACAGTTAATTGTCATTGCGTCCATATTCCATATAATGCATTATATGTGTTGTCCGTGAGCATACAGCATCAGCCTAAACGCTTAAGCATGTATCATGCATGTCCATTATGGCCGAAGTAATTCAGCTGAATTTTGATTTGCTAACATTTATTGGCATCGGATAGTTTTAGTACGTTTTATTGCTAGCTCTAGAGCGTTCGAACCTATTAATATATATAAACCCTTTACAAACGCTGATTTCCTTCCAATAAAATGCGAAGTCGGACGAAATATACTAGAAATGGCGCTTATACATTACAATATCGTACTGTATGGGCTTAGCATAAAGTATATGCATTGCTTTGTACAATACATATAAGCATATCTATTTCAAGGCTAATGTGTCAAAAACTGCGGTAATCACATCTCAAAAGAAAGTTCTATATATACATCAACCAAATTCATCACTTATATTGTTTTTCCTTTCGCGGGTGACTTGTCGACCCATCAAGTCGTATGATCACTCGCCTTTGCGTGAATGACGTTGCAGGAAGATAGCCATATGAAATTCTACGCTGCTTTCCGAACTAGACAAAAACCACTCCGCACCGGCAAGCAGCATTCGAGTATATCTCCAGTACAGCGTTCTTCTGTGCTGAGCACTCTGCCCGTCTTGTGCATGCGTTCTCTGATGCCGCAACGCGCTTTCTGTCTGCGTGGGCTTTCCTGAAAACCTATCCGCCCTTCAGCGAGATTCGGCGCTACGCAAGCATGTTTCCGCTGCGAGCTTTCCCTACTTTCGCACCGCGTTGTATGTATAGCCTACGCATATGGCTTATGTACTGTTGAGGTTTGGCTTGCGCTCGCTTCAGCTTTCTCCCTCATTTCTTCTGTTTGCTTTCAGTTTGCTTCAATCTTGTTTCTAATCTATACTTCTGTTTCTTTGTGTGTCAGCGCGCACGCGTGTTTGACGTTGCAGCTCACTAATGCCAGTAGCAAACCGACCAACGTAGAAGTACGTCATACTTTCTAGATCGCGCGTTTTTTATTCGGAAAAAATACGGTGAGATGATGAAAGGGAACCCTGGCTCCTGGTGTTCTCTTGACGATCACTTCTCTAGATTTTCTTGCTTCTTTTCCCTGCTTTTTTTTTTCTTCAAGCGATGCATCGACACCTATCAGGTGTAAAATGCTCTTAAGGCGTCAACGTCCGTGCTACCCTGCGAGACATTCACGGGTTTTACTCTGCTTTTAAGAATCAGGCGCCGAAATCGAAAAGCGTGACTTCGAATCGAAATGTGAAGTTGCGAAACGAGAAAAATAGTCACCGCGCTAAGGGCGAACGTGCAGGAGAGGTCACACTGAGAAAAGAGCGCGCGTAAGAATCGGAACTCTATGGAAGCCCACCGAGAGAATGACAAAAATCAAAGTGCCGTGGAAGGTTCTTGAAGCAAATCCTTTTACATATTTATCCACTTATTTTGCCCGCTGAGGCGTCCGTTTGCTTTTCTCTATAAGACATTTCAGCGCAACGAAAGGATACGGCTCCTACAATTTTTAAAAGAACTGTCGTCTTTTCCCGATTGTGATGGCCGTGACACGTCGAGCCGCAGCACGCTGTGTATTTTTGTTTGCCATCGTAATATCTTGACGAAATTGCAAGTGCAGAGCTCAGGTGTCGAGTTTTTTTTTTACTGCGCAGCGAATCGGCAACTACCCTTTCGAATACGCTTGCGAAATCTACCAAGACAGCCGACGTACTCATTGCATCACAGAGGTGTCGTAGCCAACGGTTTGTGCAACGGAAAAAAAAACTCACGTGCACGCATTTCTCTGGTGAAGATCTAGCGCGCTACCATCGAGGAAAATTCCACGAGTGGTCATTTGCAAAAGAAAACTTGACAGAAAGCCGGGAGTATCTAGCTTTGTTCAGTACGATATTTCTGAGCCGCTAATTGAAGAGGATTTTTGTTTCTTTCAGAACGCCGCTGCGCCGAGCATTCGGGGCTATCAAACGTCGAAATGATTTGGAAATAGTTTTGTTCGTACCGAAACCGAGCGAGGTTACTTTTTTCACTGGCTCAGTAAGTAAAAGTTTAATGCCCCGACAATTTCCGCCTCTTGGAACGGCCGTTTTCCAAGATCTTGGTAGATGGAAAATTACGTGAAAAAAAAAACTCCTTTTTCGTAAATGGCGAATGGATGATTTGCAGTCCTTTTTCAGGTACCATCGTTTATGTTACAAGCGTTTGCCACTCTCTATATACTTTGCCGGAATAAATTGTTCGATAGGGCAACATTAACCCTATTCACTGCTTATAAAGCTAATGTCAATGAGTCTCGAATATGTTTTACACCTGCATTGCATATGCTCGAGTTCCAAGCCTCTCATTTATACCTATCCTTAGACGTAGTCGTAACGATACGTATGGAAACGTAACGTAAGCCTAACGTGAGCGTAACGATAGGCATGGAAAGGAAAATTCCGGGAAATAAGTAATACATCGAGGCACTGACGTAGCAGTTAGCTACCGAGAGCGCAGCGAATAGAAGTTCCAAGGAGAAACCGAACAGTTACCTATTAAGAATGCGCGCGAGATAAACACAGCATCGCAAGACGGAAATTTTGGTCCTTGCAATTGAACAGAACACGGACGTTTTCTTAGCATAGTTCCTCCATCTAATAATGCTCAAGGCGCTTGTTTTGGGTAAAGTATATCTTGCAGCCTCTAATTTAAGAACTAATAGGATGCATATGGGAAGTCATTATGTTCCCTGCGACAAAAATTATGCATTCTACACCTCTTGGTAAAACGATTTGCGTTTTCTAAACGTTGGCAGAGATCTGGGGCAATTCTTTGCCGCGGTGCTAGACACTTTATAATTTAGAAGTCATTTGGTCACTAAGGAAGAGCGGTCATGCAATGACCGCGAGCGCCTGCCGCCTGGGGCCGTGCATCGGTATTAATGCTTGGCCGACTTTGGGTAGTACTTCAAAGCGCACAGATATTGTTTATAAGCAGGTTCTCCGAATATCTTTCATCTACGTCTTCATAGCTATGACTGTAAGTTCGTGCCTACATTGCATTGCTTTAACTTGTTTCTTTTCTTTGTAGATCAATGCGTCCCACTCGAAAAAGGGGCGAAAGGTATCTACTATCCAGGCTGTCTTAGTAAATTAGCGACCCTAGACATGACCATCATTCCACACTGTATATGCCTTGACAGTTCTCCTCGCTTAGGCAAGGTTTATCATAAACTCCTGGTAACTCTCATCATTCCCTCAAAGAGACTATCTAATCCAGTTGATATAAATGACGTATGCATTATTTCAAGCACATTGCCGAGTTGAGTTTCAAGTAGTGACCTCCCCGGACTCGGTGACTCTCAGGCCCCTTGCAGCAGCGCAAGTCTGAACAGCGCTTCGATTGGTACTCGCCGCAGCCGAAGATGAGGTCCAGTGATTAAGTAGGAGGTCTATGTTAAGTATAGTAGCCAATTGCTGCATCAAGGTGAGCAGTTGCGGTCTGGCGTTGGGTTCCTTTTCGTCGCTCAGGGATACTTTTTCCTGGTCTAGCTGCACCTGCACTAGTATAGCGCAACTGACCATTAAAAGATCGCATGCCAAAATCAAGTGGAAGTTCGGCAAGAAAATCAATCTGCAGACTTCAGATATTGAACTAATTTTGAATTAGCTATTGGGCTAATTTGCTGCGAAAGCACCACGTTCTCACAGCTGGCGCTACTATTTCTTGGTGTACGACGTCTTTGCTTTGCACACGATTGTCGTACTCAGCAGCTACAAAATTACTTCGGACCCCAGAATACATGGCCACATGTCAAAAATTTTGTTAGTAAGCGAACGTCTATAGCGGCTTGGGCAGATGATAAAACGGCTAACTTTACTTCGTGTAGCTGTCCAATAATTTGCTATCGCAATCAATGGTTCGCCTGTCGGGCTAAATTGTGACTTTTTGATCTGTAGCGCCTTTTTTTTTTTTTTTGCTGTGTTCACGGTACTAACCGTTGCAATAGTAGTTTGCCATGTCAATTATTTGATTACCAGTGGTCAGAAATATGCTCGCATCTGAGGCGTAAATAATACTTTTAACATGAGGGAGAGAATGAGCCAAGTCAAAGATGCAAATGTTTAACACAAAGGAACCTAAAATAATACCTTGTGGAACAACGCGACTAACAGGTTGCATGGTAAGCGTGAAGTCAATTATAGTTACCGCTTGCGCACTGAGCTGTAGGTAAAAAATAATGACTGAAGCAGCGAGTCCACGATATGCATAACACTCAAATTCGCGAATTAATCAGCAATGGTCAGTCAGTCCAGTCAAATACGTTAGTGAAATCTACGAATATTCCTAAGCCCACGTCATTCTGAATTATTCGACTAATTGTAAACTATTCTTAATATAATAGTGCGAATGCCGTACAAAGTTGTTTACGGCAATAATAATGAATCTGTTCGTATATTGTACGAGACATGGGCATTAGATTATAGAGTACTCCGCTAAAGGGAAAACACAACACTTAAACAACAGGTATCGCGTGCCTGCCGTTGGAAGTCACCTGATTGTGAGCTATACTGATCACCTTGCTTTTACGGTGGACGCTATTTTTGCTTGAGAACCATTGCACCCCGCTGGAAGACAAGTCCACGCTTCTTCCAAGATTATAAGATAGCCAGAAGAATCAAACAGGGCTTTCTTCCTCGAGTTTACCATCCGTGACATATACAGATTGTGCGTTTATTTAATATTTTTCTGTAATGCCGTCTTTTGTTCCAGTGTCACGAAAATAAATGGATAGCAAAACGCTGGTATTTTTCTTCTCGCTCAAGATTCGCTACCCAGCAGAACGAAAGCTGGCATGCTTCTTTGCTTTCCGAATTGCTTTCGCTCGCTGACTCGCTTATTGCTTAACAGTGCATCACCGTCGTCAACGCCTGCTTTATCGTAGAAGGGGTATCTCTCCCACTTTGTGTTCTAGTTCTGGTTCTCATTGCTAGAAGCGTGCCAATTTGAGCCTGTGCTCACTGGAACAACACGGGCTTGGCACCCTGCAGAAAGCGAAACTTGTTTCTTTTTGGACCCCTGGTTTATGTGCGTGTAGGTATTGTTTGATTGCCACACAGACTAAGTATACAGCCTTCAACGTTGACCGACAAAATAGGGCCAGCGAGCACATCAGGGTTCTGCGTAATCTGACGATGCGTTACGACATCAAAAAGCTGTATATGTAATGTCGACTATATTGCTAGCTTAGAAAAAATTAGAAAAAATTAGAAATTAGAAAAAAAAATCATTCACTCTTTAACAATCAAATATAGAGAGAATATTGATTTGGGTGCTGTGAGCGCGACGTGTGTGAAGAAGCAGGAGTGTGTGGGGCAGTTAGGAACGTGTTATGACTTCGTCAATGTCCGGGAAATTGTGCTCTATATATGGTTTGTGGTTTTTAAAATTGTTTTGTATTGCGAACTATATGACGTGCATGAAGTTGAAATTGAGTGTCAATAGCAAATTTCTCTGGTGAAATAACGCGATTGAAATTCAGAGTTGTCGTTGCTTTCGAGTCGCTGTAAGAATTAATCACATTTGTGCCACTTAATGTACTCTTGATGTTAACCAGGAGAGTGAAGCGTTTGCTTCTTCTAAACTTCTTAGCGTATCCACTTGAGCCATCGTGGAATACGGAGAGCTCCTCCTTGAATAAATTGGACTTTGCTGGAAGTTTACAGGTGTGAAGCAGGTCGTCAGAATAAACTTAATTCCCTCTGTCTCACTTACAAAATATCTTTTTCCTAAGGCTCACTCGGACAAACACTAGTGAAGCTTCTGCTCAGCCGGGCTCACTCTGACTAAAACTCACCAAATTATATTTAGCCGGGCTTACTCAGATTCAGGCTCAAGAAGATTCTACTCAGCCAAGCTCACTCGGACTGAAGTCCGAACTACACGTGTGCTTGCCGGCCCGCCAAAGCCCACGCCAGCGAGCTTACGCATGCGCACATGGTGCAGGACAAATCCTGCGAGTCAAAGCGCGGTGCTCGCACATATATCTTCTCCAGACAAATATCGATGCTCTGGCTGCCTCACAAAAATAAGAAACGATGCCTACCAAGACAAAAATAGTGAGCGAAGTGGGCGCTGGCACGCGTATTGTGGATTGAAACCGCCATTCCTCTCGAGACGCGGCAAATGCAAGGCGCGTGGGAGCGAGGTTTCGCGCGCTAGGAAGCATACATGTTGTTTCGTCTTAAGACGCAGCAAAGTTCTTTTCAGCTGGGCTCAGTCAGATTCACCCCACTAGCACCCATACGAACTCACTCAGACTCGTGGGTCCGTCTGAGCCTGAGTAAGTCGACTCATGAATTTGCCGACCTGTGACTGAATGAGCAAGCATATTTCTCCAAGTGCGCCGTGTGTCAAAATTATATGCTCTCGGAAACTCGATGGAGTTGGTCTGTGTGGCTTCGCGTGGTTTCGCAAATGTAACAAGGGCCACTTCTTTGGGGTTAATGAATGAAGCGCTGAAGCGCGGTTTCTCTGTACAGTAAAAAGATGATGCGGCAGTTTCAGGTGAAAAATTAAACAGTAGCCCCGATGCGATGAAATTGCCTCGGCAAACGCTGCCCGAATTGAAAGCATCCTTCCCCAAAACCCTTTTAGAACCAGCCGCAGGCCAGTGTGGCATCTCCATAGCGCGACCACGATGGCTGTCATTGTCACTAGTGTGAATTTTGTTTACTTGTTATATATTTTTGTGTAAGGCTACCATCAAATAAAAGAAGTAGCTCCCGGAAAGTCCGCCATATCCTGGCATACCAAGAAGAAAAAAAGTAAAGGTTCTGGCATATCAGCGATGTAGAATATTAAATCCATTCCTCGCAACTTCTGTCCTCTTTCCCAATTAGAAGGAAAGTTTAGGTCACATTTTCTCAGCTTGCGTCTTATATGCAGACAGCAACGCTCGCAAGGAGCAAATGAATTGGTTGCTTATTTACTACTCGAATGGCTGCCAAAGACACTGTCGTCCTTCAGATGTCGCCAGCAGCCGTAGGGCAAACGGTGCTGCTCTCCTACGGATGGCTGGCAATTATCGAGAAACAGAAGTGGGAGAATAATGATTCTTATTTGCAAGCGCTCTGCTATATGTGACGGGAAACAGCTTCGTCTTAGGGGTTATATTGTTTTAATAAATGTGGAACACATCGCGCTTCTGTGTAATTTGAAACACTGAAGGTAGCAATTTTAGAAAACAACGATTGAAAAATATGAAGGAAGATATAAATTGCATATCTACATATATGAAAAGTTTTGGAACCAAGGGCTGTTCATCGCTCAACAACTGAATTGTTTGTCTTCCGTCAGTGCTTTTTGAGAAACATTTGGGATAAAAGTGGTCTTTGAGAAAGAGATAGCGACACGAAAGCAAAAGCAAGTAGTTTAGCGAGGTTGCACCTGATTTGCTACCCTGCATTGGCGAAGGCGAAGCCGGCAGAACATTGACAGAGAAAGGGAACAGGAAAGGAATAGTATAAGTGATCGGCACAAAAATGGTTGAACTGCCAGTGCAGGTCGCTTTGATGCGCTACTTATTACAGCGTTCTTGTGTAAAATAACTTAATAATTCTGCATCTGCGGGCCCGGTATTGTCTCGTGAAATGTATTGGCACTGTGTCGACCAAGTTTTCCAAGAATTTGTCGCAACCGCTATGATTATTGGGGATTCTTCTCGAAAACTTTATCTCCAATTCGTTAATATCGGGTCCGCGGAACAGCGACGGCACGTCTGCTGCCTCTCGCAATTTCGGAGTGACGTTTAATCAATAAGCGCTCAAGAGATCCGTGTGGCATCATGGCACGGAAGCGCTCATTAAAACGCGGCCCAACAGGCTCTTCTAATCTGTGTCTCCTGTCAAGATCGCTTATTCCATGGACGGAATAGGATATCCTCCCTTTTCCCTTCCGAAACAGGAGGAAAGTGGGCTTCCGTTTCCTCTTCGCGCTAATTCTAAAGCAGAACCGGCGGACGCAATTAAATGGGGATAGAGGAGTCGACTGCCAATATGCGTTATCGTTGACGCATGACAGCGACATTCTACGTGCCTGAACATTCTGCCTGCTCGCGCTAATCAGCTTCAGAGATCACAAATTTGCAGTTATGTCTCGTTACCGCGCCCAGCATATGAGGCGGCGGAAGTGACTTGTTAATCTGCCCTTATAGGGAATTGAAGGATTCCAGTTCAGCCAGATGAACTGAGATTTTCTCGCATGAGCTATTGTATACGGCGGTGTTTTGAAATGACTTAAGTACTCGTTGATTAATGACAGCGCGTCTGGGAGTGGATATTGTTCGCATTTAACGTTCAACCCGTATTAAGAAGTCGCTGAGAGAAAATTGAAGTCCAGCATTCAAGAATCTCCAGCATTTCCTCCCGTTCTAAATACTGCTTGCGTTAGCCCTGTCACAATAACCTTTCTGCCGATGTCTTATTGTCAATGTAATGTAAGTGTGTATTACTCGTAGTTGTCTGTTTTCCGCAATTCCCTTGTGCAGCAGCTCTTGCGATATGTTCAATTAGGAATCTTAAAGTTTGGCCAGGCAATTGGAAAAATATGTAGAGGTGCTTAGGAAATTGGCGTAAAAGGCAGTACACACTCTTAGGCAAAAGTACACCCTTTGGGGTGTATATCTGCCACACAACGATAATCGTCATCTGCCTTTCTTGCGTTTCCTTTCTTGAAAACACCGCGCCCGCTACTTTCCTGTCGGGAATGCTATGTCATGTTGATAACGCGCGTGCCGTTCGTTACAGGCAAGTACCGGGCTCGCCGCGTTAAAGAAAGGAAATGTGGACAAGGCAGATGACGATTATCGTTGTCTGGCAAAAGGATGTAATTTTGCTTAAGAGCGCAGCCTCACTGGTTACGTGCCCCTGGAAACCCAATTTATTCCAAAAAAGGACGCAAAGATCAGGGAGATTTTTTTTTCTTCATAAAGGGAGCGACAGCGTACAAGAAGTTACAGCTTGGAGCGCAAGTTTGTACACTAACCCTATTGTAAATAATATATAAGGAAAATGTGTTAGTGTATTGAAGTAGCAAAAAAATATACAAGTGAACCTGATGGACGACATATCTGATACGGGTAAATAGCTGCGAAAATTTGCCGTTTTGTGGCTTTCAGAGAAAAACAAAGTACAGGAAAAGACCAACAACAAAAACTTTTTTAAGGTAATATGACGAAATAATGAGGTTTGTATGGTTAATAAATACGAATTTAGCTGGAGTTCGTTCGCCACAGAAAATGCCGTAAAGTGAAATACATCTTAGTTGTGACTATGTGCAGGGTCCATATCTTGTAGCACTAAACGCTTCTCGTTCTGTTTTCTTTTTTTTTTTTTTGTCTTCAAGGAACAAATATTACATAACAATCGTTGCGCTAGAGCATGAAGCACTCGTCAACAAGGATTGTCATAACCTACTGGTTTTATATGCAAGGCGTTCCGCCACATGTATCTCGTTACACTGTTGCCGCTTGCAAATGTCGTCGCGTTCGCCAATAAACGGCTAGAGTTGTAGAGACAAGTCTCTATCTTTGCGGCAAGAGAATAACCCTGAGTATATCGCTATAACGTCACGCTTACTGGAAAGGCAATTTCAACCTCGCGTTGCGCCGGCGATCGCTGACACTCAGTTCGTCTAAGCGGCACCTGAAAGGTTATCAATTTGACTTTACTGAGCTGTCCTTGAAAGAAAAGTAAGTTTCGCTAATGGATTTCCGCTGCGAACGGTTATTTATCTACGCGAAATGCGGGTTCATTACGCTGTGACCTCTGCTGTATGGATTTGCACTCTAGTGCTATATATAATATATACCTCTTCCTCTCCTTGATTCTAACAGTTTATCGCCATCGTCAGTGAGTAGAACTGCAACCGATATCGATTGGGACGCCTCTACGCAGTCCTGCCACGCAGTTTTCGGAAACCACCGCAGTTTCTTTGATTTGAAAGTCTAAAACGAAGGAACGATTCTTCTGCTTTTCTTCGCATTTCCAAGCTTTTTGTTTCATCCGAGCTTACTTCACGGTGAGACCGGCTTTATCTTGGCGGAATGTTAAATTTCTCGCAAGCGTTGTTTAAATCGATACCAAATTCAAAAAGAGAACGGTTGACTGCTTTGACTGCAGTGCATTTAAATGGAGGCACTGAAGAGGTCATATAGTTATCCTATTTTTTAGGTTGCGGGTATCCTGGCCCTCGCCGAATTGTCTTGCTCAAAAACTGTTCAGACTTATCAGCATCAATTTAGTTGTTTTTCTTTTAAAAAAGAAGGAAGATAGAATAGTGGCCTGATGAATGGTCTATGAACGTTTCGTAGTACTGTTTTCCCATAGATTTTTTTTTTTTCGTTCGCACATTCTCATAACACTTTTTTCTTTGTCACATTCATTTAGGTTTGTTGCATTCGTTTAAACGCACTCAATGACATATACGCATCATTACCACAATTTTAGTATCAACAATAAAGTATTTTTTCAGCATCTGTTCATTTTGTGAACAAACGGCTGTCTTTGCATTCAGTGAAAGCAAAACCTTATGTGTGGTGCTAATGCGACTAGGATACTTCACGCACATTTCGGGGTCGGTTGGTCGGTCGGTCGGTCATGTCTCCAACCGTTTTTCCGCCGACATTGGGTCATTAGGTAGTCCATGGTCCAATGGTTAGATCATCGGACTGCTGTGATGAAGGGACCCGGTTCGAGACCTACCACTGGGCCGACATAAGTGCCAGGTATGTGGCACTGCGTATGCGCCGATCATCAGTATAATCAGTTTCACGCCAACTTGTGGTACCGTATATGTGCCGCTGTTATGCGACGCGTTTTCATGAACTCCCTACAAGCCATCTTCGATCGCAGCGTATGTGAAAGTATGTGTATGTCGCACTTCAACGAACCTCTTTGATGTCAACTTGGGTCATGGTGTAAGTGCAACTTGGCATGTGCCGCTGTTCAATGAAGATCTTTAACAGCAAGTCGGGTCACTGCGTGTGGGCCGCTTGTTATGTGTAGCAACGTATTCAACACCGGTTATGTTACACGTACGTACGTACCGCCCTTCCATAAACCTGACTTACGCCGACTTGGACCACTGTGTATGTGTAACTGAGTGTGTGTGGCTCTTCAATGAATATTTTTGACGTCAACTTCGTTTATTGGGTATTTGCCTCTGAGTACGTGCCGCTATTCAATGAGGAAAAAAAACGAATCGTTTGCGGGCAGATTGGAACTTGCGTCTTCAATATTCGAAACATCTTGACTCAATATATATTTGCACACGCGCCATGGGGTGAGCTCGCTGTGGTGGCGCTACATGACACAGCGTGTTCTGAGGGAAGCGTCAGAAAGCATCCGGGTTTGCATACACGGCTCATACGTACAGTCAACCACAAATTTTTATGGAACACCAACTCTGAGAAAATATAAATGTCTGCGTGGCCTCACAAGGTAT
This sequence comes from Dermacentor andersoni, assembly GCF_023375885.2. NCBI lineage: Eukaryota > Metazoa > Arthropoda > Arachnida > Ixodida > Ixodidae > Dermacentor > Dermacentor andersoni. The sequence goes on from NC_092818.1 coordinate 91,050,550, forward strand.
AGCCTATCTAGTATTCGCATTTACAGCCTTGATCAGTATATGTGAACACCATTCTAATGTTTGGTTTTACTAACTACTGTTACAGGCTGCTCAGAAATAGAACGTTTTCCAGAGATCCCATTGTCCGTAAACTTTTGTGGTTGACTGTATATGACCCATTAAGGCCGTTGCAATACGCCGTGTCGATACACCTGCTTCAGTGCTGGTCGCAGTCACGCCGACATTCATCGTGAGATGGGTGTTGCTGCTTTTTTTTTTGTATTCTGAACTAGAGCAAACAATTCAACCAGTGACGTAACTGTCACCGTCAGAAATAAAGCTAAATTATGCTTAAAAGTTCAAATAATAGTATGTAAGCTGATCAACGTTGGTGTGTTAAACACAATACACAGTACGGTCGCTCTTTTCTTGAGTTCCGCGTCATTGTGGCTAGAATATAGAGGGTAAATATCGACAGCCTTTTTAGCCAAGAACGTTCCCTCAAAATTGAGCAAAATCATAGTACATCAACAAATAAAGAAAAAAATATTGCTCTTTATGCACGGTGATAAAAACAAACAAAAGTAATTGTCCTCTCTGCTTAAAGTGAGTGCTGGAGTTGTATGCATTTGCCGAATATTTCTGACATGTGGACTAGAAATAAAAACGCACTGAGTATAGTAATATCAGGAATTAGTATATAGGGATAAGTTAATATTTTTAAATATATGTACGTATATATTAAATAACAGCCGACAGCACCGCCTCTGGGAAGTCTATTGCCTTCTGAGATTCCCTAATTATGTCTTTCTTCCGCTCCCGAACGTGTGCAGATACTACGACACTTTGAGCATGTTATTCCCTAACCCAGTCATAATTAAAAAAAGAAGATAAACTGTTCTGGGGCGAAGTGAAACCAAGGATGAGATATCTGCAAGGGAGCTTAGTACGCTGGACAACTATTTATATACAGCCGCGGCTTTACAATTCAAAGAATAACTTATCCAGAAGTTACATGCCGTATAGTAAACTTTGGTATAAAGATTATAAAGAGGGATAAGGTACCTCAGAAAGGCTGGCCAACGTTTCAATAGGAAGGCCCATCTTCGTCAAAAGCCTATGTTCGTAAGAACCTTCGCCTTTGACGAAGATAGGTCCTCCTATCGAAACGTTGGCATTTCGTTAACTACTTTACAAAAGTTTAGTTTCCCACAGATTCAAAAATTTGCGTCGGATCTACATATATATTCTGCAGTTTTGAATGACTACCTGGAGTCCTGCGAGGGATAGCCTGCCGTCAGTTTCTTGAGGAGCAAGGTGTCTAGTTGTCCGCACTTTATGCGTGATTCATGCTAAAATGAGAAGCCGTCTTCCAATGCCCCGGAAATCCCACGGTAAAAGACTCGCAGTCAAGTACGATGCTTACGTCATACTAGGCGCCGGCAGGCAGCGATCTTCCTCATTCGAAGAGACGAATATGTCAACTTTTATAAGCTTATCGAGTAACGGTGTTGCCGTAGGGCAACTTATTTCGAGCACCTGATTCTGGCAGCAAGTGTTACCTGGCGTTCTCTCTAATAAGCGGCTGCTCCATCTTTTAACGATATCAATAGAGTAAAGCATTTGATCAATTTTCTCTACAACTCACGACTTCTCTAATAACAGCATTATTCGTGGTTCGTTCGAAGGCCCCAGCATGGTTAGGTATATTTCACGCGAAAGTAGTATAAAAAAAACATCACCGGCGGATATGCTGGACTGATGCCAAAACTTAAATGTTGTGCCTTCGAGACAAAGTAACCCGGTGCGAGTTTCGCTGGTGGCGTTAGTGTCAGTATTTTTGTGCGCTTCGCGCTGACAGCCTTATCGTACGAATGGCTGACGGAGCGAGTAGGGTGGGGAAAACCGCCAAAACAAGATTATGCAAATGTTTGCGCGTTGTCGGCCCAGCAGTTGCACGTTCTACTCGCAAGTTATGCTAATGGCGAATGCCAATGTCGATAATCCTGGTTATCCGCAGCGTTCACAACACTAACGAGGGAGTTGCTCGCATCAACGAGCAACCCTCGGAGGCTTGTGTATCACAACTACTGCGGGTAACTTAATTCCCGGCACTGCTAACAGAGATTGCGCAGAACGGAGCAGCGTGCGCGGGAAGTGGAAGCCGCCGGAACGCCACGCTGCACACCAAATTCGTGGACAGGAACGGTTGCCAGGGCCTGCTGGGAATAAGGCGCGAAAAGGAACGCTCGGCAGGAGAACCAGGGTAACCGCGCGGAGTGACTCCTTACCTGTTTGCTCTCCCGGGTAGCAAGCACGGACAGCTCTATTCCAAAATCCAGTGCAAAGTGCCATGCCGCATTGTGGGTCCAGTGTCGCGCGCTAGATGCTGGAACGCTGGACCGGCGCGGAATTCTGGAAGGCGCTTGGATACTGGTGCAAAAAGGTGCCCCAGAGCGAGGAAAGCTTGGTGCCTGGCTATCGTATATATTATTTTATATGAAGAAAGCTATGGAGAGCATTTTAATGCAATAAAGAATACACCAAAGAAAAGTTACAAAAAGAAAAGAAACGGTTACTACGAGGTTTTGATTCGCTTGCCTATAGAGATCACAAGCTGAGAACGTCACCACTACGCCAAGCCGGAATGTTTTTTTTTTCTGTATTACACTGAAAACAAAACTTAAAATATTTTACAGAGCGAACATCGCTACATACTCAAAATTTGGGCGAACACCCGCATGCGTCCAATAGGTGCTTCTAGTCAGGCGGAGGTTCCTGTGCAGCGTACACATTCCTCACATAAGCTGCACTTTCGTGGTATTTCGTCATGGCGATCACACAGTCTAGATATCCAGAGGCTGTATAAACCCAGTGCTATGAACATGTCGTAGGGAGGACCGCCAGTAGCCTTAAGCGGTAGAAACCAAGTTGAGCATGATGTGGTGCCACTATTCATTCTAAGCTTTCGTTAATGGAGATTGTCCCCCCAAAAATTAGCATCTCTACAATTTATGAAACAGTGATCTACGGTCTCGGCACGTGGACAGAGTCGACAGTTCGTGTAAAAGGGCACAAAAATGCGCCTCGAGTTTAACCAAGTTTTGACACAAATTGTTTCCGAATGCAATTGAAAAAAAATTGTTTTAACTCCAGGAGGTATACACATGTTACGGACCCGCCTAAGTGCTTCCTCATAAGGCCGACCTAAATAAGGCACATGATACAAACGAATTAGGAAAATTCAGTCGGCTAGTCCAGCAGAAATTGCTTTTTGTCTCGAAGTAAAAATCTACTCCAGGCTTAATCTAGCTTTCAAGAAAAAAAAAAGAGTCAATGACCTCCTTAAGAAATCCACAAGAAGCCTGTGGGACATCTTTGGCATCTGACAAAACTACTACTAAGGTTATTAACTAATCGGATTTGTAATATTTTACGCAAGAACTGATGATCACTGTCTTGAAAGAAAAACAGGCGAGAAACAATTTGTCTTACGAAGAGACGGACTAATCCTAGGCCACCACGTTCAAGGGGGAGGAATATATTATCGCACCGCATCGATTCACAACACGAGCTCCAAATAAATGCCGCAAACACAATGTACAGTGCCTGAATGTGAAGCTGAGAGCAGTGCAGTACTCCCAGCACATACAGGAGACGGGAAATAACTAAGAGTGCATTGCACACTTCAGCACCTCTGCATTTTGATAAATTACGCCCTCCCCATGAATTCGCTTTGCGTCGTATTTTTTCCAACTTATCCCGGCCAATGAGTATTGCTATTTCGACACTGTGAGAGAGGTACTTCCAAATAGCAACGATGTTTTTCCGCTGAATACCTGCATATTGTGATGGCAATATGTCGCATAACCCTAACCAAAAGCCAGAAATTTTTGCAAGGTTGGCGCTAGCACCAGAAGCCGCTCAAGAATATTCAGTTATTGCAAGAGTGGTCTTTACACTCACCTTATCAGTGCAAACAAAGACCAGGTCGTCTGCATGCGCAAAAACCCGAATCTCATTAGTCGGCAGCTTAAACCCTTGGAAACTTTCTTCTTTCAGGAAGCGCATACAAAGTGGCTCTAAATACAAGCAGAGCAGAAGCGCTGACATAGGTCATCCTTGTCTTGCTGATGATAGAAGCCTAGTCAGATCAAAGAGAGAACCGTTCACTATCAGCCTCGTCGAGCTATTAGCATGAGACATTCTGACATCTCTGTGGAGCCGGGATCCAATATGTATATGTTCTAGTAGACTGAACAGGAACGAGTGATTCACCCTGTTAAAAGCCTTAGCCAAATATAGCTGTACCATTGCTACCTGTCCAATCCCATCAGCTACACACTCTAGCACCGATCTCGCAACGTGAATGTCGGTCTGAATAGAGTGACCTGTGATGCCGCCTTTTTGATGATCACCTATCACAGGTCTTATCACGACTTTCAAATAGTTCACTGATAGTATTGCAAAAAAAAAAATATGATCCAGATTGCATAAGGATATATGCTGAATCGATCCACTTTCTACAGTTTAGTGTTATCCACAGAACATGGTTATTTATGAATAATCTAAAATCTGAACACCCCGGCGCAGTTTCAGTTTCAGGTTTCTTCTACCATGTCTCGCACAGACATGGTAGATTCGCTTTGAATCGAGAAGTAAACCTTATGCATTTATCAGAAAGCAAAATTTGTAGTCCCGTATTGAATGTATGCCTTCTATGTAACGGCATAACACTGATTTTCTTTTACGATGGGTATGTTAACTTCGAAAAAAGCATTAAGTAAGCCGCTTACCCGGGACGTTGTATGTTCCGCTCGCACGCACGCGCACGCACGCACGCACGTACGCACGCATGCACACACACACACACACACACACACACACGTACGCACGCACGCACGCACACACACACACGCCCGCACACACACGCCGACACGGACGCGCGCGCGCGCGCGCACGCACACAGATTTATTTAAAAATTGATGCGGAAGCTGAACTGTAGAGTGATTTTTGCCGCTGTACTTGTTTATTCCAGAGCCCAGACGGACTGATAGCCTGTATACAGACTCAGCAAGTACGCTAGGCCTAACCTTCGCCGGGTGGGAACAGCCTCGGAGCGAGTACCTGGTGAACGCTGCAATGTAAGTACGTGAGCCGCGCAACCATTTTACTATTATCTTTAATACAACAAGGAAAGTGGAATCATACGAAATGATTTACACATGTTATCGGTGCGACAATATCACCAGCGGCAGGCCAACCGGGGTCCGTTCTAACGCATCCGAATACTGGTGGACTGGTATATTTCGTGTCGACTCCACAACACTGCGACAACTCGCAGTCGTTAGCAGCCTCATCTCTTATCAACGAATACCAAATCAGTAAAGAAATACGTCACGGACACTCACATAAAAAGTGCTGTGAACGTGCACGAAATGTAAACTTGCACGGCTGCTGATCAATGAGCCCTAGTTGCCGCCGGATTACCAAAAGACAAAAAAAAGAGGAATCCGCCTCCACTCCACGCTCTGAAAGTGGATGCACAGCGAAGCTGATGCCGGCATTAGACAAGCACGAACGATGTCAGACGACGTTAGACAAGTAGCACCACGACAAGCAACTTAAAGTCACCCGCAAATGTTTACGAGACGCGGAAGAGCCAAATTACCGCGAAGTCTGTGCACGTAGCCTCTAATTAAAAGCTTTGATCCGTAGCAGTTCTTGCGAACTACACTGGGATCCATTAAACTAGAAGCGCTACGCCTTAACAGAGTAGAAATTCCCATTTATCATCAAACCCGAGCCCAGTAAACTTTTGCGGGTGACTGTGCGTCACCTGCACGTGTTAGGAAGTACAGCATATATGGTTATTCCTCAACACCCTCTGCCAAGATCAAGTGCCTTATTGAACTAATTCAATTTTTCAATGTAAACTGCATCACTGAATTCGTAAAGTGGAACTTACGCACAAGTTGTAGACATGGCAGCTTCCGATTTTAATTCGAATTTTTTAGAAAACATATTTCTGTTGCGCGAAAACTAAAAGACAAAGCCCTGTTCCAGCTGCCGTTTCAGGTCTGTTTGAGTGGCCACGGCCGCTAGGCTGAGGTACGGTTTTTGGACAGTGTTAGCCATGATGCCGGTTTCTGTCGTCGCACACGCTGTGCGACAGATGCAACGGGCAGAGCGTCCACGCATCAAGGGCAGATACAGTGTGTGCACATGTACGTTACACACACACGTAGGCGGGCGTAACTGCAGCATACATCGTCAATCTCCTAGGCCCTCTGCCAAGCGCAAGCAAATTGCTTCAGAAAATTCGTAAAGTGGGACTTGCACACATGCTGCAGACATGATAGCTGCGGGTTGTAATTTGAATATACGAGAACAAGGTCATCGTCACGTGACGGTATCGCCTGATGACGTAATCTGATGACGTGCTCAGGTCAAACTTTACGTCACGCGATGACGTCTTCGTCAGGTCATGATATCACCTGATATCACCTGATATCACCTGACTGCCTTCTGGATATATATATATATATATATATATATATATATATATATATATATATATATATATTGTGTTGTGCCTTTCATATATTGCAGGAGACAGGCCGATGACAACAGGCATCGTGTAGCACTGAAGAAAGATACATTTCGGAATCTTAAAGTGTTCTAAAAAGCCCCACCTCGCTATTTTCTTATTTATCCCTTTTTTTTGTGGGAGTGGGGCGGTGAACGTATTACCGCATCTTTTAACGTCTGCATTTGTCAAAGCAACCTACGCCTACATAAAATTAATAAAGCCACCTTTGGTGGGCTTATTGAAGGTTTCGCCCTAGCATGTTGACCGGCTGGTGAGTAAAAAACGAAATAAAAAAAATTTTGCACGGTTGCTCTACACTGCCAGGCTGTGGAAAGTCGCTTGTATAATGCCATGCCTAAACGAGCTGTTGAAAGCTGTGACAGAGCGCGTTGAAACGCTTCGAAAGCGCCCGTTTTCCATGCTCGCAAGGTTGCTTGCGTCAAGTGCCAATCTAGTATAGACAGGAAAAAGCGTTCAATCTCTCACGAAACATTTAAGCGGCAGTTTTCTTACTAATGCATGCGTTAACATCGAGAACAGGGAGCGGGCGCCACATACGGCGGCGAGTTTTGAAAATTTGTAATTCACCTCGGTCAACGGGCTTTTGGAAACTTCGTCGTCTGGAAGCGAGTGCCCGAAGGGGGCTAGCAATTTATGCGGCGAAATTACACGGACCGTTGAATTTTGCTGGGGGTGCTCGCCGGGTCCTGCTACGATATTCAGAATGCATAAGCGCGTGAGAAAAAGATCGCAGCAAAAGTTATCCATGAAACCAGTGCTCCAAGCAGCGCTGCCGGCTAAGTTTCCTCGCTGTTTTGTAAGCAGTGATGAAAAGATAATTAATGGCGGCCCTTAGAAAATGCGGCATGCGTTTGTATCGAAAGGAAAGGCCGTTTGCATAAACAACGCAAAAAAAAAACTCGATGTGTACGGAGCTTAACTGTACATTCCCCATTACGCAAATTAGCCTAGCAGCGCGCTGTTCGCAAGGGCAGCTGTCCATTTTCTTCGCCATTAAATTCTCCCCGCGAGAGAAGCAAAGTGTAAATATTGCCCGATGCCCAGCAGAGGCTATAATGCTCTCATCCTATTACGTCGCCTTAGCAGGATCAGCACTTTTGTGTATAGAAGCGATATTTAGTGGTATCCTCAGACGAGTTCATATACGTGGATACTTCCACATGCTGCACGGCGCATTATATTCTTTATCGCTCATTTCTGTTAGTGAACTGTGTTCTTCCGCTTATTCTGAAATTGCGCTTAACACGTTTACTTTGTATATATATGTTCGTGTGTCACCCAAAGTGGAAAAAGATATCTTGAGCTAAAATATGTTTAATATTACAATTACGCAGATACTCGGGACGCATTTGCTCTGCATCGTGCTGTCGCGGTAGTGACACTGCATGCGTGGCCCTCGCGCATTGAGGTCTAAAGGCTTCCGGCGAGAGACACGCAGGGCGCTTGTCTGCAAAAGTGACGAAGCCAAGTGAACGCACTGCCACGATCTGCTCTATCGGTGCTGTAGAGGAGCCAAGGCAGCGTTTCGCCTTTCCTTCATGACATGAGTATTATGCGAGCAGACAGTGGCGTTAACATTGTGGAGCCGTGTGCTCACAAGGATCTTCAGCACAAGGCTAAACCATGCTATCACTTTTTATTGTTTATTTCTTTTTTTGGTTGCTTCTTTGGCTGTTTGGCGGTAAGCCCTATTTTTAAGCCCTAGTTTAAATAAGCCCTATTTGTTACTTGTGCTCACAAGACTGTGAAGGCACGTTTGTGTTTCTTGAGGATGAGTGACCTGCGTGAACGTGTTTGACTTTGTGGTGCCCTCTGCGCGCATACGCGAACTCACCGTGCCATTTCGTCCCGCTCTCTCTCTCTCACCTCTCTCCTCCCTTTTCCCTTCCCCCAGTCAACTAGACGCACATCTGGCTATCCATCCCTGCCTCCTCCATTTTATTGCCTCCTCCTCTTCCCCTCTCACAGGCTCTTTAATACTATGAAGTGGAGGTTTTTAGTAAGTTAACATATTCACGCTCAGCGGAAGCCGAGGCGCCGACACCACGCAATGTTTCGCGCCTTCTTGCTGTACTGCCGGATTTTATTGCGACAGCAATTATATGAACATACCAGGCGCATTTCTGCCGTCGGCGTCATCGTGATGTTCCGTCTAAAGTCCAAGGGGAGGGGAGGAAGGGAGGGCGGCGTTCTATACCGGCAGCAACTGAGTATGTGGCGGTGGCTCATTCCATTGTGGCTGTATCTTGATAGCGATGTGCATTGGGGGCAGAGTCTAGGTGCATCGGCGGCTTGTATTCTTGTGCGCGCTGTGTGTTCCCGGCGCTCAGTTTGCATTGAAGCGATAGACAGCATGAAGGTAAATTAGCTCGCTGCTGCTGCCGCGCTTCTTCTCTCCAACATCTCGACAGCGAATTTTCGTGGTCATCGAATATGGTGTGTTCATGTTTGCTGTGCGCGTGTGACACCATGCTTGTTAATTTAGTGAGCGAATGTTTATAAATTGATACGGCTGATAAAAGTACTAACCTTACTTCTTATGGCTGTCCGCTGATTTACAATCGCAAATCGATTATTCGCTTTCGAGCGAAACTGCGACTTCTTGCCGTTGGCGTCGACGTCGCCGTGATGTCCCGTATAAAGTACAAGGGCGATTTACACCGTCGCCGCCCAGTATACGCTGTATGTGCGAACGAGAGCTTGCGAGGGTCAGCCGACGATCGCGGCTCAATCTCGCGCGCGCGAAGCAGGAAAGCGGGCAGGAAGCGCGCCGTCTTCCGTCGTGTGTGATGCATTGGAGAGATGGCAGAGACGGGGGCTGGGTGTTATACTCGGGCGGCTGCTGCGTAGGACACGGCGCGCGGCAGCCCATATATTGAAAGCGATCCGTGATGTGTACAAAGTGCGTCGAGTGCTGGTAGCTTCTATATGCTTCAAGCCTCTTTCTTTCGCATACATAGCGAGGTCTAAAAATGTGCGCCAATCCCATAGATATATCTGCTACTGCAGTGCCGCTACATTCTTTGGCACCGGCACCGATGGCACCACCGTGCGGTACCGATACTCCCGTTGGTATCGCTACCGGCCTACTTGTGGTACTGACACCGGTGGCACCATCGTGCGGGAGAAGTGGTGCTGGTGGTAGTATACCATTCGGTACCGGTCCGTCTGGTGGTACCTTTGCCGGTTGTATGAGTGGTAGTGGTGGTTCCGCTACCGGTGGTATATCACCGCACTGTACCAGTGCTGATGGGAGTGTTCTCGGATTCGTCCCTAGTGACAGCTGGCGTTGTCAGACGAAGTCGTTGAGGCACTGCGCCTCTGGTCGAAGGTGTAGATGCTGTCAATCGAAACGTTTCGGGCTTCTCAGAAGAAATTAGATTGTTTATGCACGCCGTTTTTCACTCCGAGCTCTTTCGTGAAGATTTTGTCGTTCATCAACATCAACTAGAGGCTGAATCACCTTCCCGCTTTTGTTTATAGCCAAGCTTTTAAGGGGTACTCTGCAACAGCTCTAGTTGGGCGGGGAACGCCAGCATGGGATGGCGTGGTCAATATCACTTTTCAATGCAACCAACCCTCTGTGGGCGCCCTGAATTTCCTTTGAAACCTAATAATAAATTACTACAATACGAGTGTTACCTTGCTTATACCTCATTCGATGAACCAACTGCTTATATGATAGATTTTTTTTAATGCGAAGCACTCTTTTCCTCATTCCCAGCACTCTTCAACAGGTCGGTCGGTCGGTCGGTCTTCAAGTTTGCCACCAGACGCCAGCACCACTCCTCGTAGCGGTTCGAGAGCCGCTAGGAGGAGTGGTCGGTATATCTTAGCGCCGGCGAAGCCAGGTGCTCGGTCGGTCGGTCGGTCGGTCGGTCGTGCGTGCGTGCGTGCGTGCGTGCGTGCGTGCGTGCGTGCGTGCGCGCGCGCGCGCGCGCGTGTGTGTGTGTGTGTGTGCGTGTGCGTGTGCGTGTGTGTGTGTGTGTGTGTGTGTGTGTGTGTGTGTGTGTGTGTGTGTGTGTGTGTGTGTGTGTGTGTGTGTGTGTGTGTGTGTGTGTGTGTGTGTGTGACCTACTTGCAAAGGCGGCGCAAATACGTCTGGACTTTCCGTACATTCCCTTTCGTAATTTTCTTTGCGCACATTGTTTTAAATACCGAATTACTAATTGGTTTGCCGAACAGTCTATTCCACATTATGCATTCTACTTTCTCAAAGACAGCAAAGTTTCCTTGCCACACCTAGAGAACAAAATGAATAATAGCACACTTTCTTCACGTAATTAACAATGCCTTTACTTGTCGTTAACTAGGAAAAGCAAAATACGAAGGCTTTTTTAGGCCCTACGATCTCTGCTGTCCAATGCGAATTCACAAACTGACGCAAATGGATGTTCCGTTCGACCTCTATATTCAAGGACGGGAAGCCACATCCTGAGCGGCAAAATTAAAAGTTTGGGGTGTGCTTCGATAATGCAGTGTTGTAAAAGTTAATGTGCAGGTCAGCCAAATAACGATGGTGTTCTTTATGAGATTATCAATGAGATTGCTGCTCATATAAAGGGCAAGCGCTGGCGTAATCGAGGCTGGCATACGTCAATATAGTCAGCAGGCTGAAAGCCTGCGTTTTATCTCGATTCACTTATCTCCAACAGCACAGTATAAGCTCTGAATGAAACGACGTGAACAACAAATAATCCTGCATGACGTCAAGTTAACACGGCACAGGTTTGTACAGGAAATGTAAACAGAAATCAGCGCTTCCTAACCACGTGCTGATTTTGGCAGTGTCCATCGCTTCTAGTCCGATGCTATTAGTGCAACGTCGATTTAACGTCGATTAGTGCAAACGATTTAACTGCCTCTCGAATCAGAATGCTAAGCGAATTCTCTTGAATGCGCTTGAGGTTGCCGAAGTCGCTGCCTCCGCAATTTGTCTGTTTTCTTCTTTAGCTGCGTTCACGTTTTCTGCTGAGAAACGGTACTCAGAATCCCTTTTCAGCCCTCAGAATCCGCGCCCCTAGGATTTCCCCAAACTGACGCTGCTTCTGACAAAAGCACGACCTCGGCAGAACCCCTCAAAGCAGCTTATGTTGGCTTCAAGAAAACGACGTTGCGACGGCGGGCAAATCAGCAATTTCGTCCTTTTCACTGCGATGTCAGTGACGTTCTAACGAATTACGTTTATTGCTTTGTACCTCTGCATCTTTTCCATTCTCGCTTCTCGTTTTGCAGTTGCGGTCGTTAAATCTGCGGGCGGCGTTTCTTTTGTCGGTTTTGCAAGCCAAGGAGTGATGGCAACGATTGCCTTGCAGTAATCCGGTTATGTGTACTGCGGCGCAGACCTCTATTAAACGGTTTCGCGTATACTGCGGGCAACGTACAATGTCTTTCTCAGTTCTCTTTTATATGCCTGACTCTTCATTGTGCTGAGAAATTTTTGTCATTTAATTGACTTCCTTACTGATGGACCTTTATCTCAAATTAATGGCGTGGGCATTTTAGAGACGCTCTCCTAGCGAAAATGGCGCACGCACGTCGACCTAAATTATTTCGCCAGCAGTTTTTGACAGTGTCGTTTGCGCAACTCTATATATGCTAACTCAGGTGAGAATTTTAGATGCCGGTCTTAAAAATTGTTGCCAGAGACGCGTTAAGGCAAGTACTATTGTGCTGCGGTTGGAAAGCATGATGTCAAAAGCACTGTGACCACAGCCCATCCCTCTAAGGAAGACAAGTGAGGTGGTACAAGTATGTCCAATTTCTTATTATTATTTTTGTACAATACTAGTTATCGCAGTTATAAGGTTATGCGGTGGTTTTGGGGTTTGTGCTTGTTGAGTTGCTATTTTCCTGCTTTCGTTTCCCGGTTCCACATCGTGAAGGTGTTTGTTAGCTTTCATGACTCAGAGTACTCCTATGGTTCATAACGTCTCTTCGGCTACAGCAAGATGTGGCAATAGTGAGTGCAGTATACTGGTATGTTGTCAAGGCCCAACAATGGTGGCCATTTCCAGTTGGTCAATTCTAGGCGTTATAGTTACGTTTGTTTTTGTTTCGGAGATATTAGTTTGTTTCTTTGCTTGCACTGACTGTGTAGTCAAAGCGATCCTGCCAGCACAACAAAACCTCGACAAGCTTTTGTGTCACAGAAAGATAAATAAAGGTTTGTTGTACTCAGTCGACCTTTATATGCAACTGCACCGGCTACGTGGTATCTACGGATGTGACGAATCAGTACTTAGTTGCTTACGCGTGGACTTTACATTCAACAATGCTTATCTATACTTGCTTTGAATTGCCGATAGCGCTGAATGCAATTCCTGTGCTGGTGAAGAAACTACAGACCGAATCCTGTTGTACTGACCAACCTTGGAAAATGAAAGCCTCGCCATTCGCTTCGCTTTAAAACAGTTACACAGATCTTCCTCATTGAACAAGATGCTAAGACAATGATTTGACACATCACAGCTGCAGAAGGCCAGAATTGTGCTGCTACGATTTCTAAAGTTAACCCGGCCGAGCGATCGTCGGTGACCCAGCGCTGAGAGTTCTACGTCAGCGACTCCAATGTACCTCAAGTGCTGGCTTTCTCTCGTTCTCCTAATATTGGCCACCTCTTTCTTTCTTCCTGCAGCGCAGGGTAACGGACCAGGCTCCATCCTCATTCACCTCCCTGCCTGTTAATTATCTTTTTTTTATTTTTTTCTCTAAATATATGTATATTCAATGGATATGAATTTGAAGAAGAAATGTTGGCGTCTAATTTGGAACCTGATTTCCGGAAAAGAAAGTTTATTGAGATGCAGAATATTGCTACACGTTGCAATAGTAACGGAAAAATAAGAAATGCTAAGGTTATTCTTGTTACAAAAAAAATTAATTACTTTAGTTCTCTACAGCGCACGAAAAATTCTGTATTCTAGCTCTAGAAGAAGGTGTTTCGGTTTAATGTAAGCTCTATTTTCCTGGTAGATAAGTGCAACAACGATGCGGGGAAACGTCACAGCTATAGGGGCTGGCAGAAGAAAACCTGTGCCATATGAACTCTAGACTCTGAGACTAAGACGTATAATATTGTCTGCGACGTATCAGTCGGCACAAGAAATCAGTCGCTCGTCCACAGACAGAAAACAAAACTAGCCACCGAAAAGCTGACGCCATTGTGAGCTGAATCATCCAAATTCTAATCTGATGAGCAGTCAATGTTCACAGACTCACTACTAGTACATCATCATCAGCATCATCATCATCAGCAGCATCATCATCATCATTATCATCATCATCATCAGCCTGGTTATGCCCACTGCAGGGCAAAGGCCTCTCCCATACTTCTCCAACTACCCCGGTCATGTACTAATTGTGGCCATGTTGTCCCTGCAAACTTCTTAATCTCATCCGCCCACCTAACTTTCTGCCGCCTTCTCCTACGCTTTCCTTCCCTTGGAATCCATTCCGTAACTCTTAATGACCATCGGTTATCTTCCCTCCTCATTACGTGTCCTGCACATGCCCATTTCTTTTCCTTGATTTCAACTAAGATATCATTAACTCGCGTTTGTTCCCTCACCCAATCTGCTCTTTTCTTATCCCTTAACGTTATACCAATCATTCTTCTTTCCATAGCTCGTTGCGTCGTCCTCATTTGTACTACTCTGTACTACTAGTACAAATTGTACTAGATTTTTACTACTAGTACAAATAAAATAATAATCGAAGTCAACCGCATTACCAGACCGGTGTCGTTCGAGCCATACTTAAGCTGCCGCAGCACCTGCCATCTTCGCGGTCAATCTGTTGGCACCTACTTCTCTGCAGTCGCTAAAAGTCGCCTTAACATGGTAAAAATTAAACTAGTCAGATAACGATAGTCTATTTCTTAGACAGCGTTCTAGATAGCGCAAGTCCTTTAGAGCAGAAGAGGCTTTAAAAGTGTTCCGGCCATTTTGGGTCACCGTCATCCACGTTCTATGGCCGTAGAAAAAAAAAAGTTAATACAACTTGCGCACAAATGCGTATCAGAAAAATTAGTGTCAAATAGTAAAAAAAAAAACTTGCCGTATCTCCAATCAAATGCCTGCAGTGTAGGGTCGGCTATGACTAACGCATTTACTATGAGTGCTATTCGAGAGTGCAAAATTGAGCATTCATTTAACATATTTGTACTGTATATTGCTTGCATGCATGCAAGTTTTCTGAAAACCTCTCAGAATGTCATATCCCGCTCATGTGAAATAATCCACTTTCCCCCGTCCTCAGTGTTTTTCATATATCTATTCTATGTGCTCAGACGAAAATGCGCGGGTTTACTTTTTCGCTAAGACGGACGCCTTGCAATACCGGCCATTAGAGTTTGCCAAACACTGCAGCCAGTTTTGGTCTATGACCAAGGTGCAGTCCACGCGGCGTGGGTCACTTAGAAAGCGTGCTCTCCACCTAAGTTCACTCGTCCTGCTGGCAAGGGACACGAAATCAAATTTCAGGCGAAGTGGGGTTAAAACGTTGCACAAGAAACGTATATTTACAAATATTTGCATCTAAGACGAGTGGCACAGTCGTAAAAATCAGCCAAGATACTGAAGAGCGACCTCTACCTCTTCTTCAACGGTAGTGGCCAAATGCTGCATTCTTTTTGTTCTATCTCATGGCAATATTTTAGAGGTGCGGCATATTGAGGCCGCGTTATACGCCATATACATGAACCTGAATCGGGACTGAAATGGACCATGACTCATAACAGCTGCCTTTTTAAACTTCCGTGGTCTCTTGTCATGCTTCCTCCTTAACATAGATAGGGTAGACTGGTTGTTTACCTCATAGAAAGATGGCGCATCTCGCCTTCTACACTAGGGGAGGGTGGGGTGCACAACTTAAACATGCGTAGAGTACAGCACATTGTAGCAGTTTTTCTTGTCATGTCATCCTGCTGGTGGCACCTCATACACTATTCTGGCTAATTTACGAGTGTGTGTGGTACACAAACCACCATAGCTCAGCTAATTTTCTTTAATTTAATGCTTTGGAATCCACAGCTAGGTTTCGCATCAACCTATTTTACGGTGCGGTGCGAACTTCATTATATCAGATATTTCTGTCGCACTAAATTTACTTTATTCCAGATACTATTTTTGACCCCGACATGTAAGTAGAACACCAAAACAAGGGATATAAAATAAAATAAAATAAAGGATTCACGCGTCTGCTAATTATGCTAATGATTGCTAATGACCTTAAAAGCACTATTGCTGTTCTCTACAATGCAGCCACTCTTGAATGAAATAGAGACACTGTGAGCATATCATCGCAAAAAAGATATGGTTAAGAAAAGTTCGTTAAGTTCGCTGCAATGTTTTGCTTTGGCCTCAACAATCCCCTCTGACCATCTGATGCACCGTATTCAATTTTAACGAGCACATTATATCAAATTTACGAAACACTGTACCAGGATACATTACTGGAATACACGCGAAGGGATGAAGCTCGCTGAGCCAAACGAAAATATTCAGTGCTTGATACATACTTTTTTTCCTTAATGAGGAATCATGTTTCCTCCTTTCTTCACGGAAAGTCCACGCTCTATGTGCTCAGCGGCTGAAGAAAGTTGAAACCTTCTTTTCTTGAACAAATGCTGCAAGGATAATTTGCATAATGGATGGTTTGACGAAGCCAAAGCTAACGTTTATGGTTTTCACGGTATATTCTTGTTGTTCCTCCAGAGACACTCACTCACAAACAACGAAAAAAATACGAAGTGCTTTCTGCTAAGGCTCTCATTAATGGCCTCTTCATTACTGCTTACAAAACAGTGGCGAAACCACAACACAGGCCACAGCTCTGAGCATGGCTTCAGTGTACATTTCCTCTTTTTTCTTTTTTCTGCTCGTTTACTGTGGGCCACGAAAGAGTGTTGACGACGCAGCTGGAGCGGAATGCATGTATCTGAAATTTTGATTCACGAGTTGTTGCCCCGCTTCGATTACTTTTTATTATAGGCAATGCTTGTACGAGCCTGAAAGTGAAAACAGAAGCATCTGCACAGACTTAGCGCTCAGAGTTATAGCGGTCGTCACAGAAAGGATTCAAAAACAGCATACATGTTTATGCAGTCGTGGCAGAGAAAAGCGCAAGTGAAATGCGTCACGAGAAACTTAACTTTCTTATTTCCTTCATTTATTGCACTTAGTGCTGTTTTCTTCGTCGTCTAGAGAAAACGTTTGTGCATGTATAACTAGTGATATAAAGACGTGGTTGAACGCTTTAGTTAGGAGCGAAGTATTTAAACATTCGAAGTATTCTTTTCTTTTTTGCTTTGACTCTTGATTTGGTACACAAACGTGACGCTTTGGGCATCTTGATTGCACTATCATTCATTCTGTTAGCAGGATATCGGAGGACCTCACACATAAACTGAACCAAAAAAAAAAATAGAACATTTACATCTCGACCCCAACAACATGTTTGCAATTCTTGAACGTATTAGATCACCCGCACATTGCAAATGCGGCATTAGTCTAAGAGTTGCATAGTATTGCCACACTGGCATCTTGTAGTGAAATCCTGTGGAGCACTTACGTATTTATTGGCGTCTAAAACGGGTAAATATTTATTTCCGACGTCTAGTGTGTTGACCCGAAGAAAGCACACAATTTGCTTTAAACTATCCCTACGTGAAAGCGAATTTACAAACACTGTGCCGATGATCTGATAAATAAACGACACTACGCCGCTTTGAATGGTGTAAATAGTCGGGGTGTGCGTATAGTAATTTTTGAGCTCGAATCGCATACTAATCGAATAGTGCTTGAAGCGAATTAAATCGATTGGAATATTGATTACCTTTGGAATACTTTTTTCTCAATAAAGAAGAGTTCCTTTCGGCAATAGTAAACACGATCTTCACATCGAAGTATATATATACATATATATATTAGTCATATCGTAAGAAGCCAACAAACACTGACAAGAAGGACAAGATAATAACGACAACGACATTAAGAGGTGATTAACAAAAATTGAAGATGATGTTTCCTCCATAACTGCACTAAAAACCGAAGTTGGTTGCATCAGGACAGTGGTCGATACAAACACACAAGCCATTTCCGACATTTCATTAAGACTAAACGATTCAGAAGATGGGGCTCGTCGTTCCAACCTTGTGTTTTTGGGGTATCGGATACTGAGCGTGAAACGTGGCAAGAATCGGAGAAGATTGTGGAACGTTGTGTTTCTAACCTTAATATCAAGTTGGACCCCTTAGATATCGAGCGCGCTCATAGAATTGGCAAATACAGCTCTAATAGAAACAGACATATAATTATCAAATTAGCAAATTTCAAAGTAAAACAACGTATTCTTTCAAATGCTAACCAACTTAGAGGGTCCAACCACAGCACATCGGAAGACTACTCAGCTAACAGTCGGCATGCACGTAAACAACTAATCGAGTTCGGCAAGTCGCAACAGAAACCTTTCAAACTCCAGTACGATAAACTAATCATGGATAACAGAACTTACAAGTATGATAACCCTACAAATAATGTTATATCAACTTCATAGCTACCATCACGCGCTACCGCAAAACCAGATAGCATCCCTGTACCATACGTTTATACTAACATTAGAAGCTTGTTGCCCAAACGCGAAGCCCTCTGTAGCCTTATCGGTTCTTCTGATTGTAAGCTTCTTGTAATAACAGAAACGTGGCTGAATTCCACCGTCGATAACACAGAGCTTAATTCTTTCCTTCCTGATTTTGACATATTTAGGCGGGACCGTGTAGGCAAACGCGGAGGAGGTGTTCTGATAGCTGCCCACCGCAGCCTTTGTTGCTCCATTGTCAATATCACTTCACCTCTAGAAATTTTATTCGTATTGTGCAGTTCTTCATATCTACAAACTATTATCGGTGTATGCTATCGACCCCCCGACGCAGATGCTTCCTTCACTATTCACTTCCACGAGGCACTGCAAACTGTTACGAAGTCATTTAATCATGCGCAGCTACTCATCTTAGGTGACTTTAACTTTCCTGATATAACATGGTTCGAACCAGCCAGAACACTGTCTAAAAATAACCTTGAATGTAATTTTCTTAACACATGCCTCACCTTTGGTTTGACGCAGCTAGTATCCACCCCAACTCGAAAAAACAAACAGTGCTCTAACATACTCGACCTTATCTTACCATCCAATGCCGACAGTATTTCTTCTGTGACACATCTACCAGAACTAAGTGATCACTCGGTACTGCATGCAGAATTATCATGGCAGCTACCTCAGTGCAAAAAATCACGAAAGAAACTAACACTTTGCGATAAAGGGGATTACATCAGCATCAACAATGCACTAACCGAGTTTTACAACTGGTACATCATAGATTTCCCGAAGCGCACAGTAGACACCAACTGGACGCTTTTTAAAAATTAAATGATCGAACTCACTAAGACTTACATACCAACTATCATTTTAACAGAGCGGCCTTCTTCCCCATGGTTCAACAACACATTAAAACGACTAAACAATAAAAGTAAAAGATTTTTTCGTAAAGCCAAGCGTTCCAATACCGCTCCGGCCTGGGAAAAATATTACATCAGTGAAAAAGAGTTTGATTCCTTGGCCGCAACAGCTAAACGAACCTTCTACTCAACTACACTCCCTAACATGCTGCAAAACAATCCCAAATAATTCTGGAAATACATTAACCCAAATAATCGTAAACCATTATTATTATATGATACCGACAATAACCGTGTTCCAGACCATAAAGTATCTGAAGTACTAAACTCTGTCTTCTCTTCCATGTTCACCTCTGGACTTAACACTTACCTCCCAGACTGTCCTTACCTCAACAACCCAACGATGCCAGACATAACAATCGAAGCACATGGTATCACCAAGCTAATAGAGTACCTCAAATTAACATCCTCAGACGGCATCGATAGAATCAATTCCAAAATGCTTAAGAACACTGCGCACATCTCTATTGTATTTTTATGCCACATCTTTCAGCAATCATTATCATCTGTAGTGGTGCCGCAAGACTGGAAAATAGGTAAGATAATTGCAGTACCAAAAAAGCATCATCGTCCTCGTGCCAGAATTACCGTCCAGCTACCGTCCCCAGTGTTCTTTCTAAACTAATGGGGCATATAATTTATTCTCATATTGTAAACTACCTAACATCCGCTAATTTCTTTAATCCTAATCAACACGGTTTTAAGAAAGGCATATCCTGCGAGACTCAACTACCTGTATTCTTTAATGACATCAGCTCGCAGCTTGATCAAAACATACCCATAGGCGCCCTCTTCCTAGATTTCCAAAAGGCTTTCGACAAGGTTCCTCATGAACGGCTCTTCCTAAAACTATCATGTCTTAATCTTAACCCTTGTGTTCTCCAATGGCTGCGCAACTTTCTGACTAACCGTCAACAGTTCGTTTACGCTAACCAATCCTCGTCTAATTTATCACCCGTTATATCCGGCGTGCCACTAGGCACACTCCTGGGGCCACTACTCTTCTTAATATACATTAACGACTTACCGATAGGTTGTTCTTCCAAAATTCGTTTATTTGAAATGACGTCCGACCTTAACGTCATTGAAACTTGGTGTAATAATTGGCTAATGTCCCTCAACGTCAAAAAAACGTCGCTACTTACTCTCCATCGTAGCCAATCATTTATTTCAGCTAATTACATTATCGCCGGGTCGGAAATATGTGCTGTGACTTCCTATAAGTACCTAGGCATTAACTTGTCCAATGACCTCAGTTAGTCCTCACACATTTGCAACATTAGCAGTGATGCCAATCGTGTACTATGCTACCTGCGCCATAATCTACGTCTTGTTCCGCCCTCAGTAAAACTACTCGCATATTTAACAATCGTTCGACCCAAACTGGAATACGCATGCTCAGTATGGGACTCACACCAATCTAACCTGGCAACAGCACTAGAATCCATACAGAATCGTGCAGCAAGGCTCATTCATTCTGACTACTCTTACCACACTAGCGTTACTAAACTTAAGTCATCTGTGAACCTTCCAACCCTCGAGCAGCACCGCAAAACAGTAAGACTGTTCCCCTTTTACAAATTTTGTCCCTCACTACTTCATCAGACCGACATCACGCCTGCGCATCGCACTTCATCCCGTCATAGCCATTCAAAGGCTGTTTATGCCCCTCCAGCTCGCACCTCCGCTCATCTTTAACTCTTTCTTCGTTCAAACAGCGAAAGACTGGAATCATCTACCTGCTGAAGCGGTGCACCACTCCAGTCATTCATCGTGCAAGGCATTCATTGAAAATATGATCTAAATATGCCAACCCCTCATGTAAAACCCCAAATGGGGTATTTGAGGTACCAATAAATAAATAAATAAATAAATAAATAAAATAGGGGAGATTACTTGTGCCTAATAAATTATATAAACGATAAATTACGAAAAATAATGGAAATGAAAGTGGATGAAAAAACAATGTGAAGGTTGTGAGATCGTTCCCCACCTGCGGCAAGTTCCTTTTTCATCCACTTTCATTTCCATTAATTTATCGTTTCTTTCATTTATTAAGCGCAAGTAATTTCCCCTAAGTTGTCCTGGGCATGAGTGTGTGTTGGCTTCTTAATATATTACTAATAAAAATCGGGCCCCTCGGTTAACCCCCTTTCTTCTCGTTTATATAATATATATATACTTACGCTCAAGGTTCGCAACTTTCTGTCAATGCGTTGCACTTGACGAATCGTTGTTTATTAAAACAAGTTGGCCATAATAGAGACACCAACAGTTACTTTGCACACTCCGAATGTTTCGTGAGTGATAACTATAGCGGTTTAGCCGGAAAGGTCTGTCTTCCTGAGTGACGCACGTCACGTTTTCGCTATGAAACTTCTCGCGTGCTATGTCTGCTATATATGGCTGCAGGGAGATAATTTATTGGCCCCAGTTATTTGCCCCAAATATTCTAAATGTATTCGCGTTTAGGAATAGGCACTATTCGACTGGTTATTTGAATAATTCGAATATTTGCATACCCCCTCATAATTAGTGCTTTCTATTACTAATTGATGTGTGGAAGCTCTATCGAAACTGTGGAAATTTATTTGCTCCGTCAATTTTTGCAATACAATATAAATTTCTCGTCACGTTTTTCTTTTTTTTTTTAGGTCTTGTACAAGTAACAACAGTAATCCCACACTCAGCTGCCCCAACTCAGTTGCAGCGCATTAGCGTCGGCACAAGAACCCATCCACAAGCAGACCCACAGAGATGCTGTAGATAAATGTAATTTGCTCTTAACAAATAACAAAGGCCGGTCCCACGTGGACCACCAAGGCGGCACAGAAAGATGTAACCTATATCGCCCTCTCTTTCGTCGCACCTGCTCTACGAAAAGCGAGAAGCATTCTCGGTATAGTGACATAGCTAGAGGTTACTTCGATGCTGAGAACGCGCCTACACATTCCTTATCTTCGGAAGGAATCCTAGCCAGCAACACCTACCCGTGAGCGATGCTTGGCCCATTAGTAGCACCCCCTGATATACCTTTGTCCTTCGTTACGCGGCTGCCCCTGTATTCAGCGTTGAGGCCGCGTCACGGCAAGGAAAAAGAGTGAGCGGGGGGAAATAGACGAACGGCTCGTAGAGAATGCTAATGGAGAATGCCTGCTCTACTCGCGTTGCCTCTGGTGGCAGGGACGGAAACGACAGTGCTGATGGGATCCCCTTTGTATATATTTCTTGCGTGGCAACTTTTCGGCGCCTTTGTGTGATTAGGGGGTGGGAGTCGCTGAGATGCACCACTTTTTATTGTTCTGAGATGTTAGCCTATGGGTTTGCTTTAGCTTATGTACAGAACTTTTCAGTGTTGAAAAAGACGCCAGATCAGCATTTCAAGACTACTTGCAGTTCAGTTCTGACATGAGCACCAGCACCTATAATTTATTACAACTGCACGTCAACCTAATGCGTCACGTCAGGCACTCTTTTCTATTAAGTTGATTATCCGTTCAAGATATACTGGTCTGTGTACTACGTGGTATGTCCAAAAACTGTACGCTTATTGTTAGTCTCACCAACATACTGTGTGGGTGAATCTTTTCTTGAAATGTGTAGTCAGGCTGCAATTTCTTCAGTACCTATGCGGGATAAGGGGGGGGGGGGGGGGCAGTTCTATGAAAACAAAATGCTGCAATGTGCTTGTAACAATACCGTTCTGCACAAATTTGAAGAAAACGTTTGTTTTGCTGACTTCATTTCAGTCACAAGAGCGTAAGAAACAATGCCCTCTATTTTTTTGATATGGGACGTTGATAATGAATACAACACACATGATTCTCCAGTCCCGATCAGATATGACAATCAAAGCCTACAAACTCGTTTTGCTAGAAAATCTAGACGTTTCGCATCGCCCTATAGCGGGCGTGTGCGATGGAGCAATGAAAAAAAAGTACTAGAATCAAGCATGAACGTCAGTAAGCTAGCCTCGTCAAGCGAACCTCTTATCACGCCGCCCCTCCTTCTTCCCGAGGCATCGACATGTTGGATCTTGGGAATGTGGGCCTTCATGATTGCCGCACCATCCAAGGAATTGTTTGGTTCGTGGTAACATTTAGTGGGGCCTGCCATCCCAGTCACTAGCATGGAGGAATGAGCAGGCGGTTTTATGCAATAGCCGTGCTCGTCACACTTCAGGTATACTGCCTTCATGCATGAAGGAGGGCTGCGGCCCCGTGGCGAACTACGAAAGCATTTCCATGCCCGCGCTCGTGCTTACAGCCATGGTTATCGGAGTCGTCAGCGCTCACGCCTCGAAGCCCCGCGCGGAACACCCGAGCATCGTCTAACATTTCCACGCAGTCCTTAAGGTTTGACCTACCAGCCACAGCGCACCTGGAACTACGGTCCAAACTGTGTCGCTAATTGTTTTAATCCGCGGCATTTCCACTTGGAAGAGGTGAGGGGAAGCCATCGCCGCATACGCAACGAAAGCGAGGTGACTAGAACATAGCGCTTACCTATCACGTGATGAGGGCCAATATTTCCTTTATATCTCTGATGGCTACACTCAGGTCGGTTGGCTAGCCTTTATTCGTTGTATTCATTTACTTACTGAGACAAACAAATGTTTTTTAAGCGGTGGGTGTATGAAGAGAGCTCAAAAAAAGGCAACTAAAAGCCTGCCATTGTCTCGAAAACCACCCTAACCATTACATCGCACAACGCTCCGCAGCATGGGCTGGTACATTATTCAACAATATAGTAATGCAAGAAGCACACATAATTTCATACTTGTAAATGTTTGTAAGGCGAATGTGGGCTATCATTTTTGCATGAATTCTTCCAAAACGGAAAATGAAGGCTATTGGTAGGCATGGCAAAAACAATTCCGTTAAACTTGATATTAAACGGATGACGTTTTTGCTTCACGTTAGAAAAAACTGAACATGTACACTGCCCTGAACACTGCGAAACTGAACATGCAACTAGACGAAGTTCGACTTGGAATTTCCCCGTCCAACTTCACTAAACGGGGGAATTTCCCATTTCTAATTAAAGTCTAATCCGAGCTGGCCAGTCTCATCGAAAACGCACAGCAGCGCGACAGCACTCAAAGGAAATAACTCGCTAATCTTGCTGGCCTCCTTTCCCTGCGGGCTGTCTGTACACATCGGCTTAATTTCATTTAGTTCGTGTTTAGTTTCTGTTCGCGTGGCTACCATATGGAAGCCCATACGTTAACTTTACTAAATGTTTCGTTGTCGGTGCCTCACTTTATTTCGCCCTGCTCTGATCTCTACTTACAATGTTTCCATTTAGCCATATCCTAATATTACACGTGCCCCCATACATGTGTAATATAACACAAATTTCTGGCCGGGTTTTCTTCACAAGTTGATTGATTTCATACTACCATTCTGCCTGTTTACTTTTGGGTTTGTACCGATTATTACCAGCACCCTAATTACGTTGAACGAAAGGAAATGCATTCTTGGTGAACGTTTAATGCTCCCCGCTTATATCGATCCGCCGGAATTAATGTATGCATGCGTCCAGCATTAATATAGCCGAAACTTGTGTAGGAACAAAGAAACTAGAAAGAAAAATAGGGATATTAAAGCAAGCCAAAGAATTGGAATGAAAGCTTTGCAGACACAGGGGCGCATATTCTATCATCGAAGAATCGTCTATAATGCAGCAAAGCTTCAAAAGTCAATAAGGATAAATTCCAATTATTACGCTTGTTATAGAACTTCGAATTCTGCTTAGTAACTGTGTAAACATTACGTGTAGCATTTTTATTTAAATCTTATGCAACAACGGCGCGGACTTGCATTACCGAGGGAAAGCTGGACCTTTTTCGGATGTTTGAAAACTCCTCTAGCCCATTCTTCCTCGGTTTGCAGTGTATACTGTGAACCGGAAGAAAAACTTAGTAGTTTGTTTGTCTTTGTTAATAAAATGCCTACACAAGCATATATTAGGAAGAAAAATAGTTTAGGCAGAACATGTATGCGCAGAATCGTTGTCTATGAACATGTATAACAACAAGTTGTCTGTTAGAATAACGTTGCGAAAATAAGTGAAGTGGTGGAGGAAAACTGGATGGTGTTCGAGTTTCGAACTTAACTCGCACGTGTAGAATTTGTTCGCCTGAAGCGGTACACGGAAGTACTTAGATATCACCTTGAGAGGCCTTTGCCTTGTAGTAAACGCAAATCGATCGATGATTATGATAATAACGATAATGCTGTTACATTCTCTGTAGTTGGTATCAATATATTTTGTGTACTTCACTCGTCTTACTCAGAGGAAGTGCGTCACTGCCAGTCGTAGGCAAGGCAACGCACGGAATTCGTTGTTTCCACCATGAGCTCCGTATTCGTCACTGCTAAACAAATTACATCGGAAGATCTGTCATCTGCTTGCATTGACGTATCTCCGCGCACCTGTTCTTCCGTACGCTTCACTGGTCTGGAAGTGCCGCACTGAACGTGAAATGAACCTAAACATATCTTGTATAAGTACTTACAGGGATTGGCTGACGCTGGTGTGCGCAAAAATGGCGTCTGTAAGCGCTCAGCTGAACTACCGATACAATTTAAAAATAAAGGGAGCTGCGTGTATGAGGATCCCGAGGCACGAAATTCCCATTGCCATAAACGCAACTTGCGATTACGTTCATGCCGTTAAGACAATGCGATCGTGAAATGATGGGCAGCGCGCTGGGAAATCACGAATCCTCCGTTACATTTTTGTGAACTGCAGACAATTTGTCGGCGAGACATACACAGGCGGCAATTCGTCACCTTAACTTCGAAATTGGCTCAACTTTTCGTTCGTGTGATACTAAGACATGTTTAACTTTTGAATTTCATTTCCTAACGAAAACAGGCGTGGAACAATACAGAGCTCTGTGGTATTGCGTTTTGTATCTCTAGCCTTCTCGCAAGGATGTTTCTTAGGATTAGGCCACAATAGCTGCACCCTTCGATAATTTTCGTGACCATCAAACATTTACCATCGACTCTATCTATGGGTGTATTCAACCCAGTATGTGCCACTTTCTTAAATAATAACGTTCTTTTGATTTGAAGCATGCCGTAGAACCTGGTGGTAATGAATCCTAAAGAAAGTATACTTCCCTGACTCTCTGACTGAACAAATTAACGTCATCTTATTCCATCCCAAGAAGGAAAAAAAAATGACACCCGCGGGGAGAAAAGGCTTGAGGAAAACTGCCCTGGACTACAAGTTCGATAAAAATTCACCTTTCATGAAGCTTTCCCCGCTTTGTAGATTCCTGCAAAGTGATTTGTCTCCTAATTTCTTGCGTCATGAAGCGCACAACATGCTCCATCCCTAGCCGTGCTGTAACTTGCGCACTTGTCTGCAGAATGGCTGTATACTCATATTGCAAGTTTGGCGCAGGTAATGAAGTCGTGAGATCTCAGCGACCCAATGTGACCTCGATGTGGGCCTCAGGAAGAATCATCACTCTTTGTACTGCTTTCTTTCTTTGTTTCCTTCTTTCTTCCGTTCTTTCTTTCCGCCCCTTAACGTCCTTCTTCGTATATAGGCTAGAAAACCGATCGTGCTTCTGGTTGGCGTCTGTGCGTTTCCTTTATCTCTCTTATCTCTCTCTTTCTATTTCAAACAAAAGCCTCCTTAGCATGCGCGCTAAACATATTAAATTACTACTTCGGTAGGGAGCGCTGGCCGTTACGGGCACCTACAGCTCCGCCACCTTAGACTTTATATAGAGCGCCAAAAAAAAAAAAAAAAACAGCGCGAGAAGGAAAGGTACTAATTTTTGTTATTCTTGACGACAACACATGAATCTTTGTATTCGAAAAGCCTCCTATCAGGAAGGTACGCCTGCCTGAGCAACAAATTTGTGCAGGTACTGCGTGTTCCGTGTACAGAGCCAATTTCGTCTTCTTTCATTTCATCTTTCTTTTTTTACTGCTGCTGTCGAGCCACCGCCATATATTCCACTTTTCGTGAATCTACAATTTTTTTATGAAATGCCCGCCCTCGTTTGACAAAACACAGAAAAACAATTATTGCAAAGTCTACGGTGCGCTTTCAGCTTAGTTGCATGTTGCGCGTTTTTAGCGCCTCTCCCTCTCTCTCTCTCTTGTTTCTCTTAGCCGAACGTTCAAGGCTCTGAGAAACTAGATTTTCTTATTGCTGGAAGGACGTACTAACGTCACTACATAATTTACACTCAGTCGTGCTATAGAGTAAATAAAAATTATATAATGAAGATATTTCTGTTATAAAAAGAAATTATAACTGGCAATGAAATTGAACTTATGCCGTCGAGCCTAGTAGCCTACTAGGTCACAACCACACGCATAATCATCTCTCGCCAAAGTCGACGACCTGTGCGACGCTGTACCGCTTTCATGATTAACAGAAGCCGAACAGGATTTAACATTTCATCGCTGAAATGCGAACGCCATCTTCGTGTTAACGCAGACAACATGCGCTAGCCACAGGTATATGTACGATTGTAGAAGACGTAATCGCTAATGGCATCACAATCGGCGTTTCCCTCGCATACCCGCCCGTCCAGTAACTCTGCAGGACCCAACAATATGCGTGTTGGAAGCGCGCGTCGCACGGCCGGAGTAAAATATCATGCCATTGGCATCACGCGATAGTCGTCACCGTCGTCTTGCTGTTCTCGTCACGCGCACACGCTCGCGTCAGGCAGACATCTTCTCGTCCTACGCAAACAACGTTGGTCTAACTGGTAACACTCTACGTAATCATGAACGATGCTAGACAGCCAGATAACATCAAAATCATTCGCATAACATAGACTCCCACAGTGCGTGGAAATATTTTTGTTCAGACTATAGTTGGAGAGGAGACAAAGGAGAGGAAAGACAGGGAGGTTAGCCAGTGTAGGTACCGGCTGGCTACCCTGTGCTGGGGAAAGGGGTAAAGGGAATAAAAGGAGAAAGAAGAAGAGGAGGAAAAAAAATAAAAAAAAAAAAATAAAAAAATATAAAAAAAAAATTTAAAAAAAAAAAGGAAAATAGACACAGTAACGCGAAACTACGCGCTACAACGTTCAGAGGCGGTCGCACAATTCACATGTCCTTAAAAACTTCAACAAAGCCCTTAAGGCCTTGAGTGCCGAAGCCCGTCTGGACCAGTGTCCTAGAGCTTTTTCCTCAGTAAAGGGGCGATTGTCCAGTTTTGCGAGAGCGGTCACGAGCACTTTTCTTCGCACTGCGTAACGGGGACAGTCACAAAGGAGGTGTTCAATCGTCTCCTCGCAGCCGCAGGTGTCACAAGTAGGGCTGTCGGCCATTCCAATGCGGAATGAATAGGAGTTTGTGAATGCCACGCCGAGCCACAGGCGGCACAGAAGTGTTGCTTCCGCTCGTGGCAACCCTGGTGGTAGGCGGAGTTGCAGACGTGGATCCAATTTGTGGAGACGTGCGTTCGTGAATTCACTGGTGTTCCACAGATTCTGTGTAAGCTCGCGGGCGAGGGAGCGAAGACTTGTGGCTGCATCTGTTCTTGACAGCGGTATGGGTGTAATCTGGGCACCATCATGAGCCGACCGGGCAGCGTCATCCGCACTGTCATTTCCTGAAATTCCAAAGTGACCCGGTATCCACTGGTAGATGATGTTGTGTCCCTTGTTGATTGCGTGATGGTGGAGTAGTCGGATGTCTGCGACTAGTTGCTCATTTGGTCCATGGTTGAAAGGGGACATCAGACACTGAAGAGCTGCCTTTGAGTCACATAAGATGGACCATGAATGTGATGATTTGTGAACAATAAACTCCAGAGCAGCACGGATAGCTGCGAGTTCTGCAGCCGTCGATGATGTAATGTGAGATGTCTTGAACTTGAGTGTGACGCACTCTGCGGGAATCACCACTGCTCCAGCTGAACTATTAGAGGATACAGAACCGTCTGTGTAAACGTGGATGCGTCCTCTGTGCTGTTCATGTAGCACTGAAAGCACGGTTTGTTTGAGGGCGAAAGTTGACATCTCCGTTTTCCTTTTGATACCGGGAATAACAAGAAGAGCCTGGAGTGGATGGAGGCACCACAGCGGTTGAGTTGGTCGTGCTGCAGGCGTGAAGTTCGACGGTAAAGTTCCATGGTTGGCGGCAATAATCTTGCTAAACGCTGAACGAGGTCGAGCGGCAGGAAGGGAGGCGAGATGATGCGATGGAAGTCGGGCGAAGTGCCTGATATGCATCCTTAAGGTGTCGACTTGAAGATACGTGTTGATGGGGTGGTCATGCGCGATGGCTATTGTTGCTGCCGTGGACGCACATCTGGGAAGACCAAGGCAAATTCGCAGAGCTTGAGCTTGTACAGATTGGAGGGCACGGAGGTTGGTCTTGCCGGTCCCACCCAGTACAGGTAAGCTATAGCGCAGGAGACCAAGGAACAGTGCGTTATAGAGTTGGAGCATCGCACTCACAGACGCACCCCATGACTTTCCCGCAAGAAATCTGAGCACGTGGGTTATCATGACTAATTTCCTTTTTAGGTAGGAGATATGAGTACTCCAGGAAAGGTCTCGATCGATTATCACTCCTAGAAAGTGGTGCGTCTTCTCGTAGGCAATTGGCTGTCCATTAATTCTGATAACGTACGGTTTCATTGCTTTACGCGTGAAAGCGACTATAGAGCACTTCTCGCAGGATAGGTCCAGACCTCGTGCTCGAAGATAACCTGATGTTAGTGTGGCCGCTTTTTGAAGTCTGGCGCGCACCTGAGGACGCGTCGCTCCTGATGACCAAATGCATATATCGTCTGCATAGATCGACACATGGACGGATTCTGGAAGGGTATGAACCAGGTCGATGAGCACCAGGTTAAATAGAGTGGGGCTCAAGACTCCGCCTTGTGGTACGCCTCGGTAGGTGTTGCGTTGTGATGACGCACCGTCCTCTGTTTGCACAAAGAATGACCTGTCCTTCAAGAAGCTGGATATCCACCGAAATACAAGGCCGCCGAGGCCGACATCACCCAAGGCGTCCAGGATGGCTTGATGGGTTACGTTGTCATATGCGCCTTTAACATCCAGGAACATCGCCGCTGAGAGTCTCCTGAGGCTTTTTTCGTGCTGAACAGACGAGACAAGATCTATGACGTTGTCTATAGAAGAGCGTCCGCGTCGAAAGCCTGCCATAGCGTCAGGATATAACTTGTAATGTTCTAGATACCACTCTAGACGCGTCAGCACCATCCTCTCCATCACCTTTCCCAGACAACTGGCCAGAGCAATGGGACGATAAGACGCCACGTCTAGGGGTGATTTACCTGGCTTGAGCAAAGGCACAAGGCGGCTAGACTTCCATGCAGCTGGAACTTCTCCTTCACGCCATGAATTATTGTACACGTCTAGAAGTGCATGCCGGGCTGTGTGACCGAGGTTTCCAAGAGCTGTGTATGTCACCCCGTCAGGCCCAGGCGATGAGGAACGTCTGCACGCTGCCAACGCCGCCTGCAACTCCTCGATGGAAAACAAATTGTCCATACGAGAATCTCGCGAGATTGGAACATCACGGGGATCACGTGTAGCGAACGATGGCGGTAGACCAGCAACCTTGAAACAGAAGTCCTCCGCTACGTCGATCTCTCTGCGACCTTGATAGAGAGCCAGGCATTTGAAGGGGTGGCGTTGTTGCGGTGATGTTCGAAGACCACGCACTGTTCTCCAAATATGTGAGAGGGGTTTATGCGGATCAAGGGTATCACAGAAGGTTTTCCATCTTAGAGATTGCAGGGAGTTGATCCGACGCTGGATCTTCTTCTGTGTGCGTCTCGCCTCCCTTAGGTCGTAGATGGACTTGGTGCGCCTGTACCTTCTTTCCGCGCGACGGCGGATTGCTCGAAGCCACTCCAATTCTGCTTCGAATTCAGAAAATTTAGGAATAGGCCTAAAAGATCTTGTGGCTTCTTGAGCAGCGGCGTTAATTAGCTTCTCGATGTTGCCAGGCAGACAATCCTGGATCTCTTGGCTATTCTTCTCCATGAGCAACGTGTATTTAGGCCAGTCGATGTGATGAAGAACTGTAGTA